>NC_138132.1:6863273-7120773 GCF_964188305.1 Podarcis bocagei | reverse complement strand
AATCCACACACACACCCAAATCTGATGCAAATGCACTCTCTCCTCCCAACCCCTGCACAAATCATGCATATTCCAACCAGGTATGTCAACCTGCCTCCATCTGACTGATATCACAGTGCCAAGGTATTGGGAACAAAGTGGGATACGCTTTGAATGATCGCCTCTTCCAGATGCTGCCAGTAGTGTGTGGCAGGGGAAAGACTCGCTGGCTCACTCAAACTGACACACGCCACCCTCTGAACGCTGCGGCCATCATTTGGAGAGCAGGTGCTCTCTTTGCCGGCATCAGCAGGCAAGGGAAAGGAAATCCCGCTCCCAGGCAGCTGAGAGGAGGGTGGCAGGTAGGAGAAGCGATTTCTGGGTCACAGAGGGGTTGGTGTGCATGTGTGTACATATGCACGCAAGGCAGAGCTTTGAGGCAGAGGCCGGGTGTCTGGAAATGCCTGCGCCCATGTCAATTCACTGACCGCAGGAACGTGGTCCGGAGGTTTTGTCACCACGGACCCCTCGCTGTTCAGCCCCGCTTAGTCCAGGGGACAAGCGCGTGGGATTTACAAGGCTTCTTGTACATGTATGCGTAGGGCTGGGTGGGTTCTGCACATGGCGACAGCGGTGTGGTTAACAAGGAAGCCGCGAGGGGGTGGCGCCCAACGTGGCCCTACGTGAGCTTCCCGAGGTTCCTTTGCGAAAGGGAAGCAAGTCAGTGGGGCTCTGGGCGATTCCAAAATTGCATGCGCAGGCTTGCTCAGGGGACGTCAAGCTTGTCTCCCGGAAGGAGAAACCCAGCAATAGTTTGGGGTTGTGGGAGATGACTAAGGGGCATGTCTCAAATTATGCACGATGTGGGGAAGGGTAAAAAGCAGAAGTTTCTCTCTTACACACTCTATCCAAGGAAACTTGTGGGCTATAGATTTTGGAGAGGCCAAAAGGAAGGGCTTCTTCATGCCACAGAATCTGTGGAAATCACCACCAACTGAGATGTGGCAAAAGCCACGGCTGGGATGACACTAAAACGGGTTTTGAATGAGTCACAGAGGAGAGGTCTAGCAATAGCTGCTACCCAAGATGGTTAGACTGAACCTCCTTGTTCAGAGTCAATGTACCCGCCCGCCCCCCAGTGAATATGGGTTGCCAGTGGTGGTTTTTCCTTTCCACAGTTGTTGATGCTGGGCTTTCTGAAGGCATCTCATTGGCTACTTGTGGGGAAAGACTGCTGGACCTGTGATCTGATCCAATACGACTAAGTTCTTATGACAAACACTCTAGTCCGAGAATATGGATTCTACGGAATTCAAATTTTAATACAACACAAAAGAAATAAAACCAAGCAATAAAATATTTCTTTTAAAAAAACCGATACAGCATCTAGGAACGGTGCATTACAATTGCTTCAACCAGCAGAAAAAACATTAAGTCCGTGTTTCTCAAACTTGGGTCTCCACCTGTTGCTGGACTACAACTTCCATCATCCTTGACCACTGGTCCTGCTAGCTAGGAATGATGGGAGTTGTAGTCCAAGAACAGCCGGAGAACCAAGTTTGAGAAACACTGCATTACGTGGCCCACCAAGACCCTCTGCAATTTTCAAGTGCCCCCTTTGGGGGTGGGGGGGGCGAGTTTGGGAACCACTGGCCTGCAGTAAATTTTTGCTTGCCACAGGTGACTGCAGCTGTTTGCAAGCCCCCACCCTTTGCAATAAAACATGACAGTGCAGACCTATGATCTCCCTCTGTTGTAATGCTCACTGAAGATGCTGCAATACTGTTGAAGCCACCCCCAGCCCCACTTGCCCTTTCAAATTGCAAAGAAATCCACACCCGTATGGACCGCAGGTGCGGCTGCTACTATTAATACTTTTTCTGGAACGAGCAACATTGCATTCCTGTTACTCAGAAGCAGGGAGCTTTGAGCCATGAATAGGGCCTGTCACTCCGCATCAAGCAACCTCTGCAACACCCCAGCTCCAAACATGCCCCCCCACCCTACACATATCCTGGCTGGGGGCATTGACGCTGCCTGATGAGCACCCAAAGAAGGGCAAGCCGGAGAGCTTCCGGCAGCGCAAAGCTTGTTTTGACAACTGTTACTAACCCCATTCATTCAGAAACTCGAGAGGCAGCGGCTGATTAATTGAGCAGCAACGCCACACACAAGCTATCGGAGGGAGTGCCAATATGGCTGGGCTAAGCCAGACAAGGAGCCGGGCATGCTGGCTTTGAGAGCGCCTGGAGGTGTTGCGCCACCACCCACCCCCTCACCATCTGACAGACGTATCCCACTTGAAGTGAAAACTGACTCAAGTGCTCTCTGGCATAGGAGAGACCAGCAGCCTGGCAGAAGGTCTCTCTCTACTCTGCAAGAATGGAGGAAGGCGAGGAGGCACCTCAGGTGAAGAAGAAGAAGAAGAAGAAGAAGAAGAAGAAGAAGAAGAAGAAGAAGAAGAAGAAGAAGAAGAGTTCGGATTTGATATCCCGCCTTTCACTCCCCTTCAGGAATCTCAAAGCGGCTAACATTCTCCTTTCCCTTCCTCCCCCACAACAAACACTCTGTGAGGTGAGTGGGGCTGAGAGACTTCACAGAAGTGTGACTGGCCCAAGGTCACCCAGCAGCTGCATGTGGAGGAGCGGAGACGCGAACCTGGTTCACCAGATTATGAGTCTACTGCTCTTAACCACTACACCACACTGGCACCACACTGAAAGCTCAGCTGCAGCGGAAAGGGATGGGCATCAGAAAGAATCTGGAAGGGGCAGTTGGGTGGCGGAAACGCTCCTCTGCTCTTCTCAAGGCCAGCAACGGACCCAATGCATACGGGGCAGAAGAGCAAGAGGGGCGAGCCGGAAGAAGAAGAAGTAGAGTTTGGATTTGATATCCTGCTTTATCACTACCCGAAAGAGTCTCAAAGCAGCTAACAATCTCCTTTCCCCTTCCTCCCCCACAACAAACCCTCTGTGAGGTGAGTGGGGCTGAGAGACTTCAGAGAAGTGTGACTAGCCCAAGGTCACCCAGCAGCTGCCCCGAACCTCCTAGCCGACCTCGAGCAAGTCATCGCCAGTCCCCCGCCAGCAATGTGTAGGACGGCATAGCCTACCGTGCAAAGCGCTGCGAGGATGCACGAAGCGCTTTGAACTCCTGAGATGCACTATAAACGCCATGCATTCTTATAGTATTGCACAAGCATTGTTGCAAACGGCCCCTAGCTCTTTCAGATGGCAAATAAATTGCAGAATTAAAAATAATTACATCCGTCAAAGAGAACTTTTTTTTTTTTTAAATTCCCAGGAGCAGAGGTAGGAAAGATGAGCTGGCCCGGGGCAGGAGGGCTGGGCCTTGCAGCCTCGCCCCTTTACCACTGTGGGCGCGTTCATTCCCACGCTCCGAGGAGACCCCACCCTGGTGGCCTGAAGGGGGCTGGGAACCAGAAAACCAGCCCACGTCACGCTGCAAGAGCCCCCTTCTCCTTCTGCCGGGTGGCACCAGGAAGCCCAGCTGGGTGAATGAACAGGCCGTATTCTGTGTTGTCTCACTTCCAAACCGCCCCCCCCAAACGAATCGGCCAATCTGGGCAGGCTCCGGTGAGCTAAGCAACCAGGAATGTCGCTTTTGACAGCTTCTAATGAACCATTCATCTGACAAGGAGGGGGGGCGGGCGGGGAAAGGCTCTGAAAAACAAGAACAAGGGGTTCTGAAGCTGCCTCTTTCTTTTAACAGCTCCTAAAGTAACCTCAGAGACCTTCCCGCTCGGGCCGGCGTCAAAACTTCAGACAATTTTCGGAAGAAGTGTGCAATGCTTGCTCATGACCTCCCCTCGCCGTGACGGGCGTGTTGAAAAGCAGCCTTATTGTCAGGAAGCTTCGATTCCACCTCGACAGGAAGAAAAGTTAGCCTTGCACAAGGAATGAATAAAGCTTTTCGTCCAGGGGAGAAAACAAAAAAAGGAAAAGAAAGGGGGGGAACCTTTTAGCTGCACTCTTAAACGAAATGTTTGTCATTAAAAGGGCCCAAGTTTGGGACACTTTGTCTCTACGCGTTGAGCTAACTCTGGGTAAATATTTTGCTCGGAAAGGGACTAAGAGATGCATGTTTGGAAAAATTAAAGAGAAGGGGCTTTACTGATCCACACCAGATATAAAGGAACAACACACACACACACACACACACACACACACAAACCAACACCACCGGAACAGAAGGAAAAAGCACAGAGTGTCTGTTGCTCCTTGTAGTTTCTGCCTCCTTTTTACCTTTTGACATCGCCTTCCCCCTGCAAATTCAGCTCACTCAAATATAATCGGTAAGGAGGAGCAAGATCAATAGTGCACCAACATGTTGCCCCCCCCAAAAGGAGGCATCACCCCCAATTTCCTTTCACACCTGCCAAAGACAAGGCTGCAATTCATCTTCTGCACCTACAATGGGAGGATCTCTCAGCAAATCAATGCTCATTGTGGGAAAGAGCATTTTCGTCTTTACGGATTGGAGTGAACAAAGCTTTCTTGGGCTCCATAGCTACAGACGCAGCCACCCAATCCCAAAATATTAAGACCCATACAGGAAACAGCATGGAGAAACACAGAACTGTACTTCTGGAAGGTACCCCAAAGGCCATCTAGTCCAAACCCCCCACGATGTAGGAATCACAGTTCAAGAATCCTCAGGCAGTTGACCATGAAATCTTTAATGAAATCCTGGATTTTAGGCAAGTCAATTGACTCAGGGTGGGTTAACATATGTGCCAGTTTTGACCAACCTGGTGCCCTCCAGATGTTTTCTGGACTACAACTCCCATCAGCCCCAACCAGTGGGAACTAGGTTGGCCGAGGCTAACACATCCCGTTTGGGGTGCCAAGTGAAGTGCTACTTCACTCAGGTATTCCCGGTGTGGCCTTGATTCTAAAACAGCAGACAGAGACACAGGAGGACACAAGACCATATCAAATTGCTTCTGAAAGCCCCTTCAGTTTCCAAGTCAATTGCCACACTGGGGGTTGTTCCAAGAAACCCAAGTCCAAAGCCCCGCTGGTTAAATGGAACTCTTTGCCTAGTTCTTTAGACCACAGGCAGCGATTATCCTACCCTATCTCCAATCATAAGGAGCCAATTTCAATAAAACTTATCTTGCATTGCTTCCAAAGACATACAGGATGAAAATTTGGCATGGCTTGCAAGGAGGAAGTTCCTATTCCGGGACAGGCTCTCAAAATGTATCTCTGCACATCCTTCAGGACCCAATTCGATGCTTAGAGCATTCTCAACACACACTGGGCTAGGTTGAAATACAACCTTGTGGAATTCAGCCTGGAAGTAGCAGGAGACAAGGCAAGGATTCGGGGCTCACTGTGACTTCTCCTCCCATACCCTTGAAGTAAAAGTAAAAAGGTAAAGGACCCCTGGATGGTTAAGTCCAGTCAAAGGTGACTATGGAGTTGCGGCGCTCATCTCGCTTTCAGGCCGCGGGAGCCGTCATTTGTCCACAGACAGCTTTCCAGCTCATGTGGCCAGCATGACTAAACCGCTTCTGGTGCAACAGGACACTGTGACAGAAACCAGAGCGCATGGAAACGCTGTTTACCTTCCCACCGGAGCAGTACCTATTTATCTACTTGCACTGGCATGCTTTTGAACTGCTATGTTGGCAGGAGCTGGGACAGAGCAACGAGAGCTCACCCTGTTGTGGGGATTCGACCCGCCAACCTTCTGATCGGCAAGCCCAAGAGGCTTAGTGGTTTAGACCACAGCGCCACCCGCATCCCTTGAACTATGAGGGGCGGCACAGAGGCAAAGATGCTGACCTGGTAAGTGCCGCGATCCAATGCCTAAAAGGAACACAAAGAGCAAACTGTCTTCTAGCTGGAGGCGTCCTTCTGCGGTGGCTTGGAGCCAAATCCTACATGTCGCCGGCAAGTGGCTATTTACAGGCCCCAACCAGGAACATGAGGTGCAAAGGTGCTGCCGTCAGGAGGCTTGTGATTCAGCAATAATGAGAACCAACACCTGCTTGCCCCATTTCGCACAAGTACTGGTGCCGGGTGGCTATTCCAAACAGCACAGGTTCGTCAGCAGCAGGGGAAATGGTTTTCTGTCTGAGTCCCTGCACACATTTTAAAGCCATTAACGCCCCCCCCCCCTTCCCACCTCGCTCCCATTCCTGGAATGCAGGCATTTCCCTCCGGTCAATGAAAGCCTTGCTACAGTTTCCATAGTTAATGATAGATCTATGCAGACTCCAGAGGCCCCAGCGCTCGCTCTTCCAACCAGAAACCCGGCTGCTGCCCGGCTCTGATTTGCACATTTGTGCTCTTTGCACCGAATGAGCCCAACTTCTCACAAGCGAGAGCAAACGCAGAGTTTAATTGTTCCTCCTTGCGGGACAAGCCTCTGCTCTCTGGGCAGACAGGCAAGAGCAAAACCCCTTCTAAACAGCATAAGGAGAGGTGTGCCGCATTTTGAAAGCTCGAGTTGGTCTCGTGCAGAGGTAGCACCGAGCTGTTGGCTCGACATTGCAGGAAGGAGCTCTGTGCTTGCATGAAATCTCCCCGTGCCTTCTCAAGTATATTCAGCAGACTAGTGGGTTTTGCTTGCTCTCCAAAGCAGACTGCAAACCACAGTTCAGAGCTGGTTTGCAAGGGAAACCGTGGTCAAGCAGGAGGCAACAAATGAAGAGAGGTGTGTGAGGGCAGAAGGGCAAAAGTATAGTGCCAAACCATGGTGTTGTGTGTGAACCAGCTCACAGAGCTACATGCTTACTGCAGAACCAAGCGATCCTGATAACCACTTAAGAACCAAAGACAAGAATTAGCGTATGTAACACAAGGCTGTTTGTCCTGCTCAGGTATGCATCAATCAAAAGATACAGGAGCCTTAACTGTCCACAGCGCTGCAGGTGGATGGATAGGTAGGAGAGGAAATCCCCCTGGTCAAATTTCACCGCAGCCACAGATGCACTGTATTATCTCAGCTTCAGACTTCCAATTCATGACACGGGGGCAACAGAGGTGGAGCAGGTCTGTAAATAGTTGCTTGCATGGTCGCCTTTGGTGAGTAATCAGCACCCCAGGACGACCAGGCAGTGATGTTTTTGGAAACGGAAAGGCAATAAGAACTCTCCCCCCCCCCATTTCTGCCTTGCAAGTTGTACATGTGCAAACAAACAACTAATTCGGGTAGGAGTGGGCAGGCAAGCTCTACGACCTAGTAACTTTTGTGGACTCATTTTCCAGGCTGAGACAGGAGGAGGAACAGTGTTTATTTTCAGCTTAGAGCACACTTACTGCTCATTCCAGGTGAGCGGCAAACAGAATCTCTGGCACGAAACCCAGAACTCAGCATTTGCATGGCATTTCAAATGTTCGGAGAAATTTCCCACACTCTCTTGGCAATCCCTGCTAAAACCTTTTGGGGAGGACTGGAGCTCAGTGACAGAGCATCCGTTTGGCAGGCAGAATGTCCTGCCATCAATCATAGGAGAGCTACTCCATGTAGACAAGAGTGGCTAGACGGACAATACAGACCAATAATAAGACTCTATATGGCAGACTCTCATGTTCTAACCCCGTGTAAAATAAGCACAGCAAACGCTGCAATAAAGGGGGCAGGCCCCAAGGCCACCTAACGAGTCTGTGGCCAAAGTCAGACTGGATCCTTAGCTACAAGTTTTCTAGATCCCGTGGTTATTAAAACCGTCTGAGCATATAACACCAATCCTGGCACAACTGTGCTGCCTCCTGATTAGAATTTGGGTCCAATTCAAACAGCTAGTGTTGACCTATAAAGCCTTAATGCAGCTCAGGACCTCAATGCCTCAAGGACCGCCCCTCCCCATACAACCCCCCCCCGGACCCTGCGCTTGCCATCTGAGCCCCTTCTCTATGACCTGCCTTCCAGAGAGGTTCGGAGGGTGGCAGCAAGAGAATGGGTCTTTTCTGTGATGGCTCCCTGACTGTGGAATGCCCTCCCCAGAAAGGCTCGCCTGGCGCCATCATTGCGTGTCTTTAGATGCCAGGCAAAAAACAAGGCCTATGGCTATTATATAATCTACGGCCTGTGAAAGTGTGGGGGAGAGAACTGTAATTATTATGATTATTCTACTATTAGGCTGTCAGTATGCTTTTTACTAAGTTTTTATCACTGATGTGTCGTAATGTGTTCCTGATGTTATACACGCGCCTGAGTTTTTTTTGATAAAGAGTAGTACATAAATAGAACTACCGTATTTTTCGCTCTGTAAGACGCACTTTTCCCCTCCTAAAAAGTAAGGGGAAATGTGTGTGCGTCTTATGGAACGAATGCAGGTGGGAGGCTCTGCTCAGCGCTCCCTTTAAAGAGCCGCACACACACTCCGCACGCTCTTTAAAGGGAGGGCGGCTCTTGGGGGAGCCTTCATCCCGCTGCCCTGAAGAGGCTTTGCGCAGCTATCCCAGAAGCCAGAACAGCAAGAGGCTATCCCAGAAGCCAGATCCCTCTTGCTGTTCTGGCTTCTGGGATTCAGAACAGTTTTTTTCTTGTTTTCCTCCTCCCAAAACTAGGTGCGTCTTATGGTCTGGTGCGTCTTATAAAGCGAAAAAATACGGTAATAGTAATAATACCACCACAAAAGACATGCGCAACGCATGTGGAAATTGTAGAGCTAATGCATGCTCCTCCAGGTGTAGTTAACAACTCTCATCCGCCCGAGTGAGTATAGCCAACAGTTAGGGATGACAGGAGTCATAGTCCAACACTGGGAATACCTTACTGCGGTATACGCAAAGCTATGTCCATTACCCAGCATGCATTACTTGCCATCTGAACCGTACAGGTGACAATTTGTGGCTCGTGACTGGGGAGGGGCCAGATTAAACATTGCCTAGTTTAGAACTGCTGCTTGTACACAAGTCCTAAGTGCAAAAAAAAAAATGAAAAACCCCTTTGCAGCAGTTCTTCTGCGCTCTCTCTCTCTCTCTCACGCCAGCCGTGCCTTAAGGTCAAACTGCAGGTGGCGCTGGAATGTTCCAAAATGAGTAAGAATTTAAACACGCTGTTTTGAAATTGGGTGTGGCATGGCATCGGCGGGGGAATGAAGGAGCCGATTAAGCAAGCCTGGTGTCGGCCGGGCCCAGATCTGGCAAGTCCCACTCTCTTGTACAAACCCCGTCCGGAGCTGGGAAACTCAACTCCTGGGCCTTACAGAACTTCTTTGCGAGGTGGGACCTCAGGGTGTCCGAAACAGCCACCATCAATGCTCCAGCTTCATATTCTGTTTACAATGCAAGAATTACCGCATTTTTCGCTCTATAGGACGTACACGACCATATGATGCACCTTGTTTTAGAGGGGGAGAACAAGAAAGAAAAAATTCTCAGCGCCCCTTCAGCGAAGCGGCAGGAGAAACGGAGCCCCTTCCATTTCTCCTCCCGCTTTGCTGAAGGGGCGCTGCGCAGCTCTCCCTCTCTGCTGAAGCTAGGAGAGTCTTGCTCTCCTGGCTTCAGCAAAAGGAACCCGAAGCCTTCGGAGCACAGTGCGAGTTCAGGCGGCTATCCCTGAAGCCTGGAGAGCAAGAGGGGTCAGTGCGCACCGACGCCTCTCGCTCTCCAGGCTTCAGCGAAAGCAACGCATAGCCTCCGGAGCACGGAGGGAGCGCTCCCTCTGCGCTTCGGAGGCTTTGTGTTGCTATCACTGAAGCCAAGGAGCCTGCATTCACTCCATAGGACGCACAAACATTTCCCCTTCATTTTTGGAGGGGAAAAAGTGTGTCCTATAGAGCGAAAAATACGGTACTTTGCTGCAGGGTGAGGTGGATGACATGCAGACATGGCAGGCAGGATGTAAGGTCAACGACTGGAGGCCCCTGGGCCAAAACCAGTCCACGCAAAGACACAAACCCTGTCGCCACCTTTGCCCAGAGAATGCTAGTCAGGCCTCCATTACCAATCTGGGAAAGATTGCAGGGGTGACTTTGAGCTTGCTGTGTGTCACTTCTTTTAACAGATGAGAGTACAGATACCAGTGTTCCACATCTCACTTTATATCCAAAGCGGTTTTTCAGGAAAACTGGCTGTTGACAGGACTGCGGAGGCTTTTGTGCTGAAACAACGTACAAAGGCTATGCAGAAGGAGGAAGTCCTAAAAGTGCTCCGACTTCTCATATTGTGCTTTCACATTCACAGATTCATTGGAGTTGTAGAGTTGGAAGGCATCCCAAGGGTAATAATAATAATAATAATAATAACAACAACAACAACAACAACAACAACAACAACAACAACAACAACAACTTTTATTTATACCCCGCCCTCCCCAGCCAAGACCGGGCTCAGGGCAGCTAACACCTGATATAAAAACAAACTGATTGAAATACAACTTAAAAACAAGATTAAAATACATGAAGTCTTCACCAAGGCTAACTTTCCAGACTGGTCCTACATAAGCCAGAAAAAAGTCAGGGAAGTCCCCAAATAGGAGTTCCATCACAAGAGGAGAAAGGAAAAAAGAAGAGGAGGAGGGAATCAAACTGATTCCAAGCCGAAGGCCAGGTGGAACAGCTCTGTCTTACAGGCCCTGCGGAAAGAAATCAGATCCTGCAGGGCCCTGGTCTCATGAGGCAGAGCGTTCCACCAGGCCGGGGCCAGTGTTGAAAAGGCCCTGCCTCTGGTTGGGGCTAATCTGACTTCCTTAGGGCCCGGGACCTCTAGGGTATTGCTATTTATGGACCTTAAGGTCATCCGTGGGGCATAGTGGGAGAGGCGGTCCCGTAGGTACAAGGGTCCTAGGCCGTGAAGGGCTTTAAAGGTCAAAACCAGCACCTTAAATCAACCCCCTTCAATGCAGAAATTTCAACTCAAGCATCCATGACAGATGGCTGTCCAACCTCTGCTTAAAAACCTCCAAGGAAGGAGTCCATCACCTCCTGAGGGTGTCTCTTCCACTGCTAAACGGCCCTTACTGTCAAAGTTTTTCCTGATGTTGCTTCAGAATCTCCTTTCCTGTAACTTGAAGCCATTGATTCGACTCCTAGCCTCCGGAGCAGGAGATAACAACCTTCATCTTCCATGGGACAGCACCTAAGATATTTGAAGATGGCGGACATATCGCCACTCAGTCTCCTCTTCTCCAGGCTAAACATACCCAGCTCCCTCAACCGTTCCTCATAAGGCTTGATTTCCAGACTCCTGATCATCTTGGCTGCCCTCCTCTGCACACATTCCAGCTTGTCAATATCCTTCTTAAATTGTGGTGCCCAGGACTGGACACAGCACTCCAGGTGTGGTCTGACCAAGGCAGAATAGAGTGGCACTGTTACTTCCCTTGATTTGGGCACTATATTTATGTTGATGCAGCCTAGAATAGCATTAGCTATTTTTGCTGCTGCATCACACTGTTGACTCATGTTAAGCTTGTGGTCCACCAAGACCCCTAGAGCCTTTTCACATGGACTGCTAGTAAGCCAGGCGTCCCCCCATCCTATATTTGTGCATCTGGTTCTTCCTGCCGAAGTGCAGAACCTGGCATTTGTCCCTACTACTGAAATTCATTTGGTAGTTCTGGCCCTGTTCTCTAATCGGTGGAGGCCATCTTGAACCTCAATCCAGCATTGCCCACCCCTCCCAGTTTGGTGTCATCTGCAAATTGGATGAGCATTCCCTGCAGGAAGCTGCAGTTATTGGGAATCGGACAGCCGCAAATTAAGGGTTTGGCCATGGAGTCAAGCTTGCGTACCAGCAGCCACGCTCATGAACCAAACAGCCTGGCCTTCTGGGAAATGATCTATAATGAAATAAAAAAGGTACTTAAATGTACTTTCCCTAAAAAACCAGAGGCCTTTCTCTTGGGCATTGTCGGCCAACTGGTGCCAAAGAAGGACAGAACTTTCTTTATGTATGCTACAACAGCAGCAAGAATACTCATCGCAAAGTATTGGAAGACACAAGATCTACCCACTCTGGAAGAATGGCAGATGAAGGTGATGGACTATATGACACTGGCTGAGATGACAGGCAGAATCCGTGATCAGGGAAAAGAGACGGCGGAAGAAGAATGGAGAAAATTTAAAAGTTATCTTAAGGACTATTATAAACTTGATGAATGCTAGAATGTTGAGGTTTTCAGGAAAAAAGGGATACAGTGATATAAGACCAGATTACAGAAAAGATTAAGACGACAGAGGTTGGAAAGGAATATTTAGAAGTTGCTAAAAAATTATGGACATTGGGATGCAGAAAGGGGGGGGTATGGGGGAGTCCCGGAAAAGAGGTTTATGAAAAAATGTTATGAAACTATACGTGTTTGTATGTCTTTTTAGGTGTTTGTTTGTCTTTAAAAAATTCTGTAAAACCAATAAAAATTTTATATAAAAAAAAAAAATGAACCAAACAGCCTGGTCCTTTATATTTCAATCCAAGCTTCTGATTAAACTAAGGCGAGCAATCACTGGCTCCAGGTAATTTACAGGGAAGTGTTACTAAAGTTTGGGGGAGGGAGGGAAGGCAGACTAAGGTACAAATAACTGGTAGGCTAGCAACTTATCATTGTGGACTTGATAAATTAATTTACCAAAATTTGCACTGAATAATCTGAATTACTCCAGGACACTTATCGGGGACAGCCTAGAGAATGGGCGGGGTATTATTATTATTATTATTATTATTATTATTATTATTATTATTATTATTGATCATGGGGGTCAGAGGGGAAAGATCTGACTTGTACCCCCTGTGAGGGTTTTTGGGTGGCAGAGTTCATGTATAATGTCTATCTTGGAACGCACAGCCATACTGTTTCACACACTTCCGAAATTTGAAAGTATAAATACCCTTGCTACAATAATAATTATCGTATTTTTCGCTCTATAAGACGCACCAGACCCTAAGACGCACCTAGTTTTTGGAGGGGGAAAACAAGAAAAAATGTATTCTGAATCTCAGAAGCCAGAACAGCAAGAGGGATTGCTGCGCAGTGAAAGCAGCAATCCCTCTTGCTGTTCTTGCTTCTGGGATAGCTGCACAGCCTGCATTCGCTCCATAAGACGCACACACATTTCCCTTTACTTTTTCAGAGGGAAAAAGTGAGTCTTATAGAGCAAAAAATACGGTATTTCCATAAACATTACACATGATTTAATGTTGTCCTTTTGCTTTTTAGCATCCGGGGAAATGTAGACAGAGGATTCTTTCTGCCAGCTGGAAAAGAATGGGGGGGCGTGTTTCAAAAGCTGAAAACTGAAATGATCAAATGGTTTAAAAAGGGGGGGAAGGGTAAAGTTTTTATTATCTGGGCTTGGAAACAGCAGAGCTCCACGTTTATCATTCAGAAAAAGAAGAAACCGCAAATTTCAGATTGAAAAAAAAAGGCTCATAAAATTAATAGACCTAAAAGGTAGGTAAAGAGCGGCAATATGTTTTGGCTACGGAGTAAAAACTTTGCAGGCTCCCAGTAATGTTTCGCAGGCTTCAGAAAACGGAAGGTCTGCATGAATTTTAAAGGTTTTTTCTAAAAACCTTTGCAATGTCATTTGTATGTGTGCTTCGTCAAACATTAATCCGTTTTATTCCCCCGACAAGGAAGGTGGGTGTATCTTAGGCAATCGAGGGGCCGAAAGATTCGGAGGCTGCCGAGTCGCATAAATCAGGAGCAAAGGGGCTGGCAAGGCTCCCAGATTGCACTTCTGGGCCACATACCGGAAGATGTTCCGTAACCTTCGGATAGATCACCCCGAACCCACCCACACCCAAGCGCCTAGGAGTGCAACTTGTTTCATAATCCGAACACAGCAGCACCGCCACATTTTTTTATCAGCTACATTCCGACCTTTGAATCTTGGACCTTTGATTTGTAGCTGTGCGCGTACGCCTGCGGTGCTATTAAATTTTGAGCTGTGCTTCGCTCACTGCTCTGGAAGAAAATATTTCCTAGCAGATTTCTCCGTCGACTTCCAATTCTCCATTTCAGACCCGGAGCTGTTCAGGGTGGGGTGGGGGGAGGAAGGTAGGGAAACCATCAATCTGTGCCCTACCCGGGCATTTCCTCCCTGGAATTTTTTCATCTATTGGACGGGCTGAAGAAATAAAAGGAGCTGATAAGGAAACCGCAAGCTGGAAGTCTGAAGGGGCCCCTCCCTTGCTCAAACTCACCAAGCCGGCTCCGGTGTTATCTTGCCATGCCTGTACCCGCCCTTCCCGCAAGGTGCTTCCTGTCAGTTTACACCAGGGGTGTCCTGTTACATCCCCACAGTTACACGGTACAGCTCGGCAGGATCTGTACAGTAATACAGAACGGCGGTGCACAAAAGTGACATGAAATGAAAATGGCGGGGCCTGCTCGGTGGCGGCCCCCTATTTGTGCAATGTATTCTTAGGTGATGGCTGAAAGATTAGTTTGTTTGGTTTTCTGCACCGATTCCCCACCTTCTCCTCCAAGGATGGCCTACGTGGTCCTCCCCTCCTCATTTCACCCCCCACAACAACCTTGTGAAGTAGGTTTGGCTGCGAGGCTGACTGACTGGCCTGAGATCACCTGGTGAGCTGATTTATGGCCAAGTGGGGATTTGAACCCTCATTTCAAATCCGACACTGGAGAGCAGCGGTTCTCAACCTGTGGGTCCCCAGATGTTGTTGGACTACAACTCCCATCATCCCTGAGCTCTGGCCTTGCTAGCTAGGGGTGGTGGGAGTTGTAGTTCAACAACATCTGGGGACCCACAGGTTGAGAAAGGCTGCTGTAGAGACTCTAACCACTGTACCACACTGGCTCTTCCTGGCAACCCAGAAATTAGCAGCGGTTAGGATATTGCAGGTGTTTTCAAGTTCATTTTTTAATTCTATTGCTTGCTGCTTTGTTGCTTGCCAGCCTGGGCTCCTTCAGGAAGAAGGGTGGGATTGGTATTTAATAAATAAAATAATAAATTTAATAATAATAATAATAATAACAATAAACAAACAACAAGTAGTAGAGCAGGCGCTTTGTATGTAGGAAGGTCTCAGGTTCTCCAGCTAGGTGGATTTCAACCGGCAGGTAATGGGAGAGACTTCTCGCTGCCAGAGACACCCCCAGAGTTGCAGCCAGTCTGGGCAGAGGAGGAGACAGTACCAGGCCATATGGACAAACAGCCTGAGCTACAATGAGGCAGCTTTCCATGTCACCAAAAGCCAAAGAAGGCCTAGCGAGCCTCAGGGCTGGGGAGATCTGAACCCAGGGCCTCCTTGTCACGAGAGTCCAGCATATACTGTCCTCTCACACCTGGGATTAAAAAGATGGCTTACTAAACTTCAGCAGGCTTATGCAGCTCTAAGGATGACAGGCCCCAAACTGTGTCACCTACTGAACCGCGGGAGATTAAGGAATGGCCACAGCCCAGGGGAAGGAATATCTGCGATCTCAGGTTCAATCCATGAAATCTCCAGGAAGAGCCGGGAATGTCCCGTCTGAAATCCCAGGAAGCCTCTGGAAAGTCAGTGTAGACCAGTGTTTCCCAAACGTGGGTCTCCACCTGTTGTTGGACTACAACTCCCATCATCCCTGACCACTGGTCCTGCTAGCTAGGAATGATGGGAGTTGTAGTCCAACAACGGCTGGAGAGCCAAGTTAGCGAAGCCATAGTGTAGAACAAAACTGAATTAGATGGGCCAGATGATCTGATGTGCTATAAGGCAGCTTCCTGGGTGGTTTGCTCGGTCAAATTGAGTTATCCGGCTCCAATCTGGACCAAGAGGAATGAGCAGGGTCTTGGCGGCAGCCCTTTAAGGGTGGGGTATGAGAGGAGGGACATGGGTGGCGCTGTGGGTTAAACCACTGAGCCTAGGACTTGCCGATCAGAAGGCTGGCAGGTTCGAATCCCCGTGATGGGGCGAGCTCCCATTTTTCGGTCCCTGCTTCTGCCAACCTAGCAGTTCGAAAGCATGTCAAAGTGCAAGTAGATAAATAGGTACCACTCCAGCGGGAAGGTAAACGGCGTTTCCGTGCGCTGCTCTGGTTCGCCAGAAGCAGCTTAGTCATGCTGGCCACATGACCCGGAAGCTGTCTGCGGACAAACGCCGGCTCCCTCGGCCTATAGAGCGAGATGAGCGCGCAACCACAGAGTTGGTCACGACTGGACCTAATGGTCAGGGGTCCCTTTACCTTTTTATGAGAGGAGAGGTGGAGCAAAAAGTTCACAAATCCCCACGTACTCTGCAAAAGACAGCTTTGCGCAAGCGTGGCTGTGCCATTAACCCGGAAAGGTCAGCGAAAGGACCTGCAGATAATCTGCTCGCGTTGCCCAGCAACTTCTGACACTTCCAGGACACCGAGTCCCCAAGGCGGCGACTGCAGAGCCCAGTTCTGCCTCTCTGGGACCTGGGCTCCAAAAAACCCAGGGAGCAAAACAGGTACCCAGGAAAGGGGCTGGAGCTTCTACCCCAGCTTTCCATGCCAGATTGCAGAACTATTTTAGGACTAAAATAAAAAAAAAACCTTCCATTAGCACCTTAGAGACCAAATAAGTTACCGTATTTTTTGCTCTATAAGACTCACATTTTCCCTCCTAAAAAGTAAGAGGAAATGTGTGTACGTCTTATGGAGTGAATGCAGGCTGCGCAGCTATCCCAGAAGCTAGAACAGCAAGAAGGATTGCTGCTTTCACTGCGCAGCGATCCCTCTTGCTGTTCTGGCTTCTGAGATTCAGAATATTTTTTTTTCTTGTTTTCCTCCTCCAAAAACTAGGTGCGTCTTGTGGTCTGGTGCGTCTTATAGAGAGAAAAATACGGGTAGTTGTTGGTAGGAGTATCTGAAGAAGTGTGCATGCACACGAAAGCTCATACCAATAACTAACTTAGTTGGTCTCTAAGGTGCTACTGGAAGGAATTTTATTTTTATTTTGTTTCAACTACGGCAGACCAACACTGCTACCACCTGTAACTAGAACTATCTTAGGACTGGGAGGGTGGAAGTGGCTTTGCAAGCCTTCCCTCTTTTAACCCAGCTTCCTGGCAAGTGCTGGTTTTGAGCAAGAACCCTGGTATTTTAGGAAGGAGGTTCAGGAGGAACGGGGGCGTGCAAAGATTGGCAGATCTTCTTGCATTTTAAGGGCCGGTTTAAAGTGTGACCTGGGTCACAAGCGCACAGCAAGCGTGGGCTGGCGTTAGGGGGAGAGGGCATCTTAATTTGCTCCATGCTCCAGCCAGAAATACCAGAAATGCTCAGCTACGGCTTGGGTTCAGAGCTCCGTGTGGGCAGCAAAGCCGAAGTCACCCATCAAAAAGGGCCCAAAATGGAAAGCGGCGGAAACTTCGCACAAGCCAAAGGGGAAGCAGGAAGCACCTACACTGGAAATAGTCGCTGGGGGAAAAGCGAACAGCTTCCCGTTTAGAAAGTGTGGCACATCTGGGGAGGCCACTGGCAGACCTGGAACTAACTTTAGCCCCTGCAGTTTTGCATCTGGGCCCCAGCAGTAGTCCCTTATTCTGCACCTGAGCTCGGCCGGACAAAGGCCCCTTGAGCCATCTCCCCGTCAGACCCGAACCAAAGCAAAGGATCCCTTGGCACAGGGCACTTCAGCCAGTCACTGATGTACCTGCATCTCAGAATAAGCAGCTGATCTGCCTTAAAGGGGAAGGAGCCTGCTATAGCCTCCGTTGCTGTTCAAGGGCCAATGTCCAAGGAGCCCGCTTGGCTGCAGCTCAGGGAAGTCCAACAGGTGCAGCCAAAGTCATTGCCCCCCCCCCCAATTCAAAGAATGGTCCTGCTGAAAGCTGCCAGGCGAGGGTCTCCACTGCACAAAGCAGCCACCTTTCGTAAGCTGCCTTTCCCCCCTCTCTGCTTCGCACAACCGAAATCTTACACTGTTTTTACACTTCCATTTTATTTGTCATTGCATATGGACGCGGGTGGCGCTGTGGGTTAAACCACAGAGCCTAGGACTTGCCGATCAGAAGGTCAGCGGTTCAAATCCCCGCGACAGGGTGAGCTCCCGTTGCTCGGTCCCTGCTCCTGCCAACCTAGCAGTTCGAAAGCACGTCAAAGTGCAAGTAGATAAATAGGTACCGCTCCGGCGGGAAGGTAAATGGCGTTTCCATGCGCTGCTCTGGTTCGCCAGAAGCGGCTTAATCATGCTGGGCACATGACCCGGAAGCTGTACGCCGGCTCCCTCGGCCAATAAAGCGAGATGAGCGCCGCAACCCCAGAGTCGGCCACGACTGGACCTAATGGTCAGGGGTCCCTTTACCTTTATGGCCTATGTGGCTAAAAAAAAAAAAAAAACCCCACAAGATGTACTAAGTCCCTTCGGAATATCCAATTCAAAGGCTTGCTTCCAGGATTATTACGTCCCCTGGGCACCAGCTCGCCAGGTCCTCCTCAGGACACTGTAGCCAGAGATTGGCTTGCTTAGCCACGGAAAACCCAGAAAGTGAGGAAGGGGTACAACTTCCCCCAAACTGCCCTGATGTGACACATCTGGGTGGAACCCCCTCTGGGTAATGCAACGTTAGGGGTGTGGCACTGGATGGTGTCAGCCTCTCCCACCCTAATTGGGCCTCCCCCCACCCCGGGCCCCTACCCTTGTATCCCACCCAAATCTTTCCGCTCAGACAGAAGGATTCTGCAACTGGAGGCACGGGGAGACCTCCCTGTACGATCACATGCAAACCCCCGAGGGAGGGCGGAGGAATAACCAGTTGGTGCTCATTTGAACATGCTGAAACCCAACACCGCCAAGCCCTGTGATTAGCTCCTACCTTCCAAACGGGCCAGGAAGAAGCAGCCTCCTCGCCCCAGCATTCCTGCTGCCACACCAACATCACTGGCCTCCTTGGGCTGCTTTTGAGAGCCCACTACTATTTCAGGAGGAGGCAAGCGGTTCCTCACAAGCAGATCTAAAATAACCCAAGGAGGCAGGGGAAGAATACAGAGTGAGAAGGGGAGATCAGGCCTGAGGTTGGGAAGCACGCAGCAGTTCATATTCGCAGCTCCACTGGGTGGAATTCAGTGGATCAATCTGGGAGACCGGAGGGTCAGTTCTCACAATGCTTCTCCTTGCATCAAGAGGACTCCTGCTTTTGTGAATTATGGAGTCAGGTCTGTGTTTGGAAACTCATGCATCCATCTCTCTCTCTCTCTCTCTCTCTCTCTCTCTTTCCTCATCCACACTTCCACTGTGCAAAGGCAAAAACGCTCACAGAGTCGTGCCTAGAAAGCACAAAACGCACACAACCACGATCAGGGCTGACTTGGGGTGCTTAAGCGTGCGGCGCGGCAGAAAGCACTCAGAACACAGCTGGCTGCTAAATTTTCATTACTACCTCCACACTGTAGTTGTGCAAGCACATGACTGGATTACGCACTCTCTGGGCACAAATAAGGGCAGGCAAACGCATTTCAAGGAGCAGTGATGTGTACAGCCTAGAATGCAATTCAAGACAGGGCAGGCTTCTCAACCCTGTGATAAGCAAGAATTCTACCTGGGCATCCAGTCAAGGCGCTGTAGTACGTGTGACTCCCGACCCACTCTTCTTAGATCGCTGACATGGCACAAATGACTTGCCAGCCTGCCTACGCACATGGAACTTTTCAGGACTTATTCGGAAGGCTGGGATAAGTGCCACAGGTCCCTCAAAGTAGCCAGCCTTGGTCATATGGCCGGAAGAAACTTGGGCATGCCAGCCTGCAGCTAACCAGGGGTCAGCAACCTTTTTCAGATGTGGGCAGGTCCACTGTCCCTCAGACCATGTGGTGGGCCAAACTATACAGTGGTACCTCGGGTTACATACGCTTCAGGTTGCATACGCTTCAGCTTTCAGACTCTGCTAACCCAGAAAAAGTACCTTGGGCTCATAACTTTGCTTCAGGATGAGAACAGAAATCGTGCTCCGGCGGCGCAGCAGCAGCAGGAGGCCCCATTAGCTAAAGTGGTGCTTCAGGTTAAGAACGGTTCCAGGTTAAGAACAGACCTCTGGAACGAATTAAGTACTTTACCCAAGGTACCACTGTATTTTGAAAAAAAATAATGAATGAATTCCTATGCCCCACAAATAACCCAGAGATGCATTTTAAATGAAAGGACACATTCTACTCATGTAAAAACACGCTGATTCCCGGACCATCCGCGGGCCAGACTGAGAAGGCGATTGGGCCGGATCCGGCCCCCGGGCCTTAGGGTGCCTAACCCTGAGCTAAATGAACCGCACTGCCACACCAAAGAGAGGCTGCAAAGGCAGTTTGTGGAGCCAGGCAGTGGGTTGGTGGGGGAAATGAATGGTCCACACGCCTCAATTTCGTCTGCCAAGAGACAACCTGCCTGTACTTGCCTGGAAAAAGGAGAGGCGAGGGATGAATCATACCTAACTTGAGAGAGACGGGAAGATCTGTCAAACGCATTTGGGAGGACAAAGCTTTTTAGGTTTAACTTGCCAGCCAGTCCAACACCGCCCCCCCTCTCCCTCCCGTGCTTGCAAATCCAGAAACCCCGCTCTGTGGAGATCTACCAGCTGCATTATCCAGGAGACTCCTTCCATGAGAGACGGCTGGCTGCCTGGCTGCCTCTCAGGCTGTTTTATGTTAGACTAGCTCCCGGTTCCAAGGAACAGTGAGGTTCAGTTGCTGTGGGGTGAGGGAAAAGGCCGACTCCTTGCCTGTCTGCACCTCTTGGGCACTATTTGAGTCGCTCTTCCACCCGGGGCCCCCTGCCCTTTTCCGGAGAGCAGCAAAGGCCCCCACCCCACTCTCCGCCTGACTTGCCTCGCCCAGGCCGCGCTACGGAACAGCCATGGAAACTGCCAGCTTGCTTTCGTGAGCATGCATAATCTTCACTGCCATGGCAAAGGGTCAACCGTTTTGCTCTGGATTCATCCATGCAAAGCGCACTTGGCATAATCCCGACCAGGTCTTCGGAGAGCTGGTGGGGTGCAAGGCCACGGATCTGAATCTGGTTTCCTCCCTTTTTTAAATGCGGCTTCAAGCAAGTCACAGCTCTCTCGGCCTGCCGAAATCACATGGGCGAAGCTTTCTGGACACTCGCAAAGTGCTGTGTAAATTCTGGACGGCCTTCTTGCATTCCTTTGCAGCGATTCTCCCCGTGGCCCAGTGTTAGAAACTCAGATCTATACAAGCTAGACGCCAAATGGCTCTTTAAACCAGGGTTAACAGTCGCCAAACCGGAATGTCTAGTTGCAACCTGGCACCTGGCGCATTTTGAACGCTGACCCTGCCGCATTATTCGCTCCATCTACCCCACTCTTAGAGAACTGCATATTCCGCAAAAAGAAAAGTGGGATCTTGAAGCATGAATGCTGTAGACCAGCATTATGTAGTGGACTAGAGAAAACTTTCCCAAACTTAGGTTTCTAGCTGCTTTTGGACTACAATTCCCATCATCCCTGACCACTGGGATGATGGGAGTTGTAGTCCAAAATGAACTGGAGACCCAAGTTTGGGAAACCCTGGACTAGAGCCAGGGAGCCCCACGTTTCAGAACCCCACTTAGCCGCAATACTCATTTGACAAGCCTAGGCCAGTCACTCTGAGTCTATTAAATTGCATTTTAACCTGTATTTTAAACTGGTTTTTCTTTATTTTATTTCCCCCCCTCTCTTTTCCCCCTATTATCTTTTTACTGAGATTTTATTGTTGGTAGCCACCTTGAGCCCGCCTCTGGCCGGGGAGGGCGGGGTATAAATAAAATTTCTTGTTGTTGTTGTTGTCCTACCACGCAGGGCTGTTGAGGTGTTGTTGTGTGTGTGTTTTTAAAAAAATAATAATGCAAGAAATCTGTATGTCACTTGTTCTGAGCTTCTGGGTGGAATAGCAGCGGGGGCAGAAATCGTAAACCAAGCAAGCTCACTTGATTTCCTTTCCCAAAATTTACTCTGCAAATCAACAGAGAAGGAGAACAAAGGCTGCCCCTCCCCCCGTTACTGGAAATTTTATTCCGTAACTGCCACCATCTCCGAGCACACAATGAATGGAAACGAGCCAAGGCTAGGCTGGCTTGACCAGCTGCGGGAGAACAAACATGGAAATCTGAAGGATTCAAAATGCAGAATTTTAAATTTCGAAGTTGCTTACATGGGATAGCTTGGTGGAAATTTACAGAACTTCCTGGCCATACGAAAGGGGGGGGGCAAGGTGGAGACATTTGGGACTACCTGCATGGAGAATAGCTCCTTCCCCTGGGCATGTCGTTCCCCGAACCCAAGTCCAAGCCTCCATTGGCAAGGGTGCCAGTCCCTTTTGGAATCAGGAACCTGCCAAGATGGTATATAGAGATCCCTCCGTTGTGGAATGAGACAGACGAAATCTCTGAAATATGGAGGGGAGGGCAGGCTGCCAGGGGCGTGTGGCGAAGGGCCTGGAGTCCCAGCCAGCCAGCAGGAGAGTGACAAATGCCACACACACCCCATCTTGTGACAGGTTCCCTGGCCTGGATCAGGCAGATTAAAAAGCAGAGAAAGCCGGTGAAGCAGTTACCTTGATAATGGATGGTGACGGGAAAAGAGATAAGGAGCGTGAGCGATGGGGAATGGGGGGGGGCGGAGGGTAAGCCTGCAGTCTGTTCCGTCTAGTGAGCGTTGGCAAAAAAACACAAAACACAACCATGCACAAATGCATACACAACACAAACCTACCTCTAGCCCGAGCCGTATCTGGAGGGGAGGGGAGGAGAACTTCATTTAGGTCAAGGCCAAACCCCCTTGTCAGATGCTGCCCACACTCCTCCTGAAATCTGCCTCTATTTGAGACGTGATAAGTCGATCAGCACCATCACAGATATATTCATATAGCACTTTTGAGAGCGTGCAAAGCATTTCACAGGGTTTCACTGTATAATGCCCACCCTGTAGGACAGAAGTCAACACTGAATGGGTGTGGGGGCAGAGAAAGATACCGTATTTTTCGCTCTATAGGACGCACTTTTTCCCCTTCAAAAATGAAGGGGAAATGTGTGTGCGTCCTATGGAGCGAAGACGCCATAGCCCCGCGACCCTCTCCCGGCTGGAGAGGTGAAGCGCAGCTATGGCAGGAGCCTCTCTGCTGCGCCTTTCCGCTGCTCCCTGACCTGCTCTTTGGGGCTGGTGGTGGGCTTCCCCCCGCCAGCCCCAAAGAGCAGGTCGAAAGGAACCTGAAGCCTGGAGAGCGAGAGGGGTCAGTGCACACCGACCCCTCTCGCTCTCCAGGCTTCCAAAGTAGCTGCCTGAACGCACCTTAAACGGCACCATGTTTTAGAGCGGGAAAACAAGAGGGGGAAAGTTCTCCCCCTCTCTGTGCAGCGCCTCCTGCCGCTTCACTGAAGGGGCGCTGGGCAGAGAGGGGGAGATTTTTTTTTTCTTGTTCTCCTCCCTCTAAAACAAAGTGCGTCCTATTGTCCGGTGCGTCCTATGGTGCGAAAAATATGGTACATATTTTTCGCTCTATAAGACACACCAGACCACAAGACGCACCTAGTTTTTGGAGGAGGAAAACAAGAAAAAAAATATTCTGAATCTCAGAAGCCAGAACAGCAAGAGGGATTGCTGCGCTGTGAAAGCAGCAATCCCTCTTGCTGTTCTGGCTTCTGGGATAGCTGCGCAGCCTGCATTCGCTCCATAAGAGACGCACACACATTTCCCCTTACTTTTTAGGAGGGAAAAGGTGAGTCTTATAGAGCAAAAAATACGGTATTTGCCCAAGGCAAGGGTGGGGCACTTGTGAGCCTCCAAATGTTCCCAGAGTCCCAGAGTCTAATTCCCATCAGCCACAGCCAGCATGGCCAACAAATGTTCAGGATTCCCCAAGACCTAGCGTCGGACTCTGCAAGGCATGCTTAGCCATGATCCACTTGGGCCAAATGCTCTCTCAAGCCTACTAGTTTTCCACAACCAGGGGTCCTCCTGATATTTGGGGACTATGATTCCCATCATCCCTGACCCCTGGCCAGGCCAGCTGGGGCTGATGGGAGTTGCAGTCCAAAGCAGCTGGACACTGGGAGCGACTGGAACCGACCTCAAAGGGTTGGTGTGATAAAATGAGAGGGAGAGTACTGCGCAAAGGGGACCCTAGGTAGTTCTGCCACCCGAATAAGTTTTTGGGGAGTGGCCCAGGAAAGGGCATTTTCTGTGGCAGCGCCAAAGTTCTGGAATTCCCTTCCTACAGATATGCACCTGGCACCTTCACAATACGCAGTGTTTCCCAAATCCGGCCCTCCAGATGTTTTGGGACTACAACTCCCATCATCCCTAGCTAGCAGGACCAGCAGTCGGGGATAATGGGAGTTGTAGTCCAAAATCAGCTGGTTTGAGAAACAGGGCAATGCAGCTTTCAGCAAATGCCCCTATTTGCCCTGGCTTTTGACACTCGTTTCCACGACCCACCTTTCCTCTGTAATTTGCCTTACCAGCTTTTAATTTCTGAGTTTGAAATCCTGGTACCCCACCCTGGGATGTGCTGGTGGAGGTAATAAATTTGACAGCAAAGTATTGCCTCAAGCACCATGGAGGGAAGGTGGGATATATAAATATAATAACCAAGGAAGCAAGCAGAGATGTCAAGGTGTTGATCTTTAAAGGCCTCAAAGGCCCAGTATACCTGAAGGAGCGTCTCCACCCCCATCGTTCTGCCCGGACGCTGAGGTCCAGCTCAGAGGGCCTTCTGGAGGTTCCCTCACTGCGAGAAGTGAGGTTACAGGGAACCAGGCAGAGGGCCTTCTCGGTAGTGGCACCCTCCCATCAGATGTCAAAGAGATAAACAACTACCTGACATTTAGAAGACATCTGAAGGCAGCCCTGTTTAGGGAAGTTTTTAATGACTGAGGTTTTAATGTATTTTTAATCTTTGTTATAAGCCACCCAGAGTGGCTAGGGAAACCCAGCCAGCAAGGGAGGGGTATAAATAAATTTTTTATTATTATTATTATTATTATTATTATTATTATTATTATTATTATTATTATTATTATTATTCCCTTGCTGCTCAGGCACCTGACACCTACTTTAGACCAACTATAAACGTTGCCTCTGCCCTGAACTTCATTAGATGGCCTTTGGCAACCCAGCCTCATCTGCAATATGGTCAGAGGCGTTTCTCCTGGTCAAAGCCAGTGCCACAAAGCTTCCTACGGGTGGGCAGATAATGCGTCCTTGCCTTGGACTCCCCGCGGTTTGTACAGCAGGATGTACAAAGATAAAACGAGTCTTCTTTGGCCAAAACAGAGCCCGGAAGCCCTACGTTCGCAGCAATCTCTTTCATCTTTTGGAGCTGGGGGGGGGGACGGGGACGTGAGGAAGCTGCAGTGACCGTGCGACTTCCTCCGAAAGCTTTAAAACAGTATGTCCGCCTACCTGCAGAAACCGCAGGCCTGCCAGAGAGACTAACCGGAAGTTAGTGAACTTCCTCCTGCAGCTACAAGTGCCGAATGAGCCACTGGAATAAATGGGATCTCCGGGAGCCTGAAGCTGGGGAGACAGTTGCTCAAGCAGCTCTCCCCCCCCCCCCCCGGTAAAAAGTTAGGTCTTAAGGGATATACACAATGTATAAGGTAAAGTAAAGGGAACCCTGACCATTAGGTCCAGTCGTAACCGACTCTGGGGTTGCGCGCTCATCTCGCTCTATAGGCCAAGGGAGCTGGCGTTTGTCCGCAGACAGCTTCCGGGTCATGTGGCCAGCATGACTAAGCCGCTTCTGTTCTGGCGAACCAGAGCAGCACACGGAAACGCTGTTTACCTTCCTGCTGGAGTGGTACCTATTTATCTACTTGCACATGACGTGCTTTCGAACTGCTAGGTTGGCAGGAGCAGGGACCAAGCAACGGGAGCTCACCCCGTCACGGGGATTCGAACCGCCGACCTTCTGATCGGCAAGTCCTAGGCTCTGTGGTTTAACCCACAGCGCCACCCGCTTCCCTACACAATGTATAGATGGTATATAACACCAGTACAGATAGCAAGAATGTATAAAACAGGTTCAAACATATGTTGGAAATGTAAGGAAAAAGAAGGGACCTTTTATCATATGTGGTGGGATTGTAGAGAAATTAAAAAATTCTGGGCAATGATATATAATGAGTCGAAGAAAATGTTTAGATTAACATTTGTAAAAAAAGCCCGAAGCATTTCTGTTAGGGATTGTGGAGAAAGACCTGCCAAGGAAAATGAAGAACATATTTATGTATGCGACAACGGTGGCAAGGGTCTTAATAGCACAAAGATGGAAGAATGAAGAAACCCCGACAAAAGAACAGCGGCAAGAGAAATTTATGGACTATGCGGAATTGGCTAAACTGACGCACAAACTACGTGATAAGGACAACTGTGACTTTAAAGAGGAAACCTTTAAAGGAACCTTTTACAAAGCACCTAAAAAAACAACAAAATGAGTTGGACTCCTTGGCAGTTTTTGAATAAACATGCACAATTTATTTGTTAACATAATAGATGGAAAATTTAGAGATTTTTACACTTTTGTACCATGCAGAGAACAATATATGAAAATAAATCAGAAAGAGGAACTGAGGGAAGTCGTGGGGGGAGGGGGAAATGGGGGGAAATACAATTGTTGAATAATTTGTTATGTGAAAATAACCAATAAAAAACTTTTTTTTAAAAAAGGGATATACATGCAGCTGAGAAGGCGCTCTCCTTTCATCCAAACTGGGGTTGTGTTTGTGCGCTGGCAACAATCGTCGGTCCCTGAAGCGTATGGCATGACCTACTTGTCTGAACGATTTGTCTATGCTCACAATCTGCCCAAAGGCTACTGCTCCCATTTTACAGACAGGAGAACCAAGTCTGCAGAATGGCCAATGTCTGGGGATTGTGGGAACTGCAGGGATGTTGCGATGGCTGATCAAAACACTGGGGTGGAATTCAACTAACATGGCCCATCAAATCAGTGCAAGGGATTCCCATAAGTGCAAGGGGCTTTCCCCCCTATTTCCTCCACAAGTGCGCTCCAAGGAACAGATCTAGAGGGGGTGAGCAGGAAGGAGACAAGGGGAAAGATCCACTGCTGGTCTTCAAATGATCAGCTGGGACCATGTCCTAAAATGAGTTGCAACAGCAGGGCTTCACCCTGCAAATAAACACTAAAATCGGTGGTACATGACCCCAGTCAAGCTTGCAAAAATTTACCACTTGCCTGATAATAAGTGTTGGAAATGTAAAGAAACTGAAAGTACTTTTTTTCACCTTTGGTGGACGTGCCCGAAGATTAAGGCTTTCTGGGAAATGATATATAATGAAATGAAAAAGGTACTTAAATGTACTTTTCCTAAGAAACCAGAGGCCTTCCTCTTGGGCACTGTCGGCCAATTGGTGTTAAAGAAAGATAGAACTTTTTTTATGTATGCTACAACAGCAGCAAGAATACTCATCGCAAAGTACTGGAAGACACAAGATCTACCCACTCTGGAAGAATGGCAGATGAAGGTGATAGACTACATGGGACTGGCTGAAATGACTGGCAGAATCCGAGACTAGGGGAAAGAGACGGCGGAAGAAGATTGGAAGAAATTTAAAATTTATCTTAAGAAATATTGTAAAATTAATGAGTGTTAAAATGTTGTGGTTATAGAAAGTAAGGGATTACAGCTGAAAAAGATTAAGTAAAAGAAAAGAAAAGGAAACAATTGGATAAAATTAAGGGGGAGGATTTGCTGAAACAAATTTGGAAATTGGAATGCAGAAAGGGGAAGTATGGGGAAGTGGGTGAAGCAAGGTTTAAGGGGAAAAAAGGATTTGAAATTATACATGTTTGTTTGTTTTTGTGTATGCTTGTATTGTGTATTGTGTGTGTTTTTATAATTTGTGAAAATTCAATAAATATTTATAAAAAAACAAAAACAAATAAACACTAAAATCTGGCTCTCCAAAAGGTAGGCGCGCTGAGAGCTTTCCACTTCTGGAAAGTTTGAAGCCTCAGAAGGCGACGGGAGGAACACGGTGTTTGAAGGAAGTCCAAGTTCAAAGTCCCGCACTGTGCTGCTCCCTGAACAAGATTGGCACTATTCCAAGTACAGAATGTAGGCTTAGAAGCAAAGGAATTCGGATTTAGGGCGAGGGGTGTATACATTACCCATAAGCCTGCTCAATTAACATCGCAGGTTCAGAAGGCGCTTCTCCCACTCACCTTAATGAGCGTGCGTCTGCTGAGTCACGACAATGTGGAGATTTTGAAACCCCAGAGCTGAATTTTAGAATGAAAGACCGGCCATTCTGGCTACCAGCCGACCATATGGAGGAGGGAGGTCCTGGATTTTTCTGCAAAGGATGAGATTCACCTCATCTTTGCCAAACCAGTTTAAAGCCATTCCCGGCTAATCTGGTTTAGACATTCTGGGCTGCACAAAGCTCTGAGCACAGCTGCAAATAGGATTTTTTTTTTTTTTTGAAGCAGCAGCAAGGCTATATAAGTTTCATACCACTATAATCCTGAATTAAAAAAAGATTCTTATGTGGTGCTTAACTGCCCTGTAGTCAAGAGGAGGAATGAGCAGCGAGAAAAAAAGACTCATTCAGATGTTCAATATACCTGCTGGCAAGTCCAGCACTGCTGAACCAGACCCAAATATCCATTTTCGCCAACCAGGTGCCTCACAGGAGGTCTGCAAACAGGAAATGAGGGCTGAATCTCTCCCATCTACCCAGTGTACAGTGGTGCCCCGCAAGACAAATGCCTCGCAAGACGGAAAACTCGCTAGACGAAAGGGTTTTCCGTTTTGGAGGTGCTTCGCAAAACAAATCTCCTATGGGCTTGCTTCGCAAGACGACAATGTCTTGCGAGTTCCTGCTGGGTTTTTTTCCTCCCCCCCCCCTTTTTCTAAGCCGCTTATCAGCTGATCCGATCAGCAGATAAGCCACTAAAAGCCGCTAATAGCGCTAATTCGCTAATCCGTCAATGGGCTTGCTTCGCAAGACGAAAAAACCGCTAGACGAAGAGAATCACAGAACGGATTCTTTTCGTCTTGCGAGGCACCACTGTACATCCCCACAACTGGGATTCTGAGGCAAACTACCTCTGAACAGATGCCCCATTCCAGTTCAGAACAAAGGGGTGGGTGGGTGGAGAACAGCACTGGCATTCAAATCAGCCCCCAAGCAAACCTGGGGGGGGGGGCCAGCCAGCACCCCACAAAAGGAACAGACACAACGAACCTGTGTGCACTTTTCAGATACATTTTCGTTGCACAGCTCTATCGTGCCCTTTGGAGACACAAAAGCCTCATTCAAAAGACTTGTTTCTCACTTTACTGGTTAGGTTTGGACAGCTAAATCAGGGGTAGGCAACCTAAGGCCTTCTAAATCCGGTCCACGGACGGTCTGGGAATCAGCGTGTTTTTACATGAGCGGAATGTGTGCTTTTATTTAAAATGCATCTCTGGGTTATTTGTGGGGCCTGCCTGGTGTTTTTACATGAGTAGAATGTGTGCTTTTATTTAAAATGCATCTCTGGGTTATTTGTGGGGCATAGGAATTCGTTCTCCCCCCCCCCCCTTCAAAATATAGTCTGGCCCCCCACATGGTCTGAGGGACGGTGGACCAGCCCACAGCTGAAAAAGGTTGCTGACCCCCTCGCTGCAGCTTGTGGGGTGCATCCGGCGACTAGGAGCCGCCAGTCATTTAGCAGGCCCGTTCAGTGAGCAGGCTATTCCAAACCCCGCAGAGAAAAGGCCATTTTGTACTGCCTTAAAAAAAGGAGAACGCTGACAATATACTAGCGACGCGTTTCTTGGGCCACTGTGTGACCCAATGTCCTGTTCTTCTAGATTTCAAAATGATTTACAACTTTAGAAAGGTTACTAAAAAATCCACAGCCAGCCATTAAGCTCTCAGATTTCTAGCACTGCTTATTGGCATGCTATGAAACACTGCACAGAAGCAAAGAACAGGGCACTTGAAGTTCAGCTTCCTGAGAATTTTTACTTACTTTCTTTTAGTCTCCAGCCCTTACGACCGTCTTCGTCCAGTCAGTCAAAGGCCGAGTAATTTTATTCTCTTGAATTCTCTGTTCAAAATGTTTGGATATTATTTTAAGCCAAAAAAGAGGAGAGAAGCGGAGGTAGGGCATTAGCCTTGCCTATTCAACAATTTACGGGACGTGGGTGGCGCTATGGGTTAAACCACAGAGCCTAGGGCTTGCCGATCAGAAGGTCGGCAGTTCGAATCCCCGCAATGGGGTGAGCTCTCGTTGCTCAGGCCCTGCTCCTGCCAACCTAGCAGTTCAAAAGCACACCAGTGCAAGTAGATAAATAGGTACTGCTCCGGCAGGAAGGTAAACTGTGTTTCCATGCGCTGCTCTGGTTCGCCAGAAGCGGCTTAGCCATGCTGGCCACATGACCCGGAAGCTGTACGCCAGCTCCCTTGGCCAATAAAGCAAGATGAGCGCCGCAACCCCAGAGTCGGCTCTGGGGTTGCGGCGCTCATCTTGCTTTATTGGCCAAGGGAGCTGGCGTACATTAGGTCATGACTGGACCTAATGGTCAGGGGTACCTTTACCTTTACTTATTCAACAATTTAGTAGATAGATGCTTGCCTGGAAGATAACGTAGGAGGCCTCTGCAATGCCCAATTTAATCCATAAATGAGAACTGGGCCCAAGCAGCTGTACTGGTGAGGCACCTGAATCAGAGGGTGGATCTCTGGGTATCAAAAACAGAGACAGGATCTAGTCCATGGGCACAGTCCTCTGGGAAGTTCTCTTGCCTGCTATAGTGCCTAATGGAGTGCCCCTCGCTCACCCCTATTCATGGACCAGGAGATGCTGAATTAGGTAGGACTTCGTTGGTCTGCTCCAACAAGGCACTTCTTAAGTTCTTATGGCAGTCAAGGGAGCAGTTTTGGATTTTTGTCCACCTCTGGATGATGAAGAGCAATTCCGTGGAGATTGGCTAGCACAACTACAGTGACCTTCACAGTTTCTAACTAGAGCTGTACTGTGGGTCTATACTGGGGGGTGTCTGTGCCAAGGAAACGTAATTCTTGTATGCAAAAATAAAATAAAAGCTGCACCAAACCTTTACATCCGATGCCTTTGCATGGCAACATTTCCTTGGCAAGGAAGAACATTTTGGGAGGAGGAGAGAGACGGGGAGAAAAGAGAGACGGGAGATGCAATAAAGGCTGTTGCATGTGCAGAACAGGACTAGTGACTGTTGCTCCTCCACTTTGATCTAGTTCTCCGGAGAGGCGCTGGGGAAAATCCGGGGAAGCTGCACCCTTAACTGCAGGTGTGCAAACAGATCTTCCCCTTGCCGCCTATGGACAATAAAGATCTCTTTGAGGGGACCAGAGGGAAGTCTTTGTCCCCTTTTAATCCACAAGTGACTCACCTTAGCATGGGCGGAAAAGGCAGGCTACTAACAATTTGAAAAAGCAGCATTAGCAGCCCCACAATGGTTCCCAATGGGCTTCCTTGAAGGTAAGCGTTCCTTTCCATTTGGGAGGCATGAAAACACTTGCTTGGAGTTGAAATTAATCTCCAGCAGAGGTGGATTTGAATCAGCATCTTGCCAAGAACTCAAACTTGGTTAGATTTCTCCTACATGTACATGATAAGCTACCTGTCTAAATAGTGAATTGCATCACAATTTCCACACCCCTTTCCTTTTTCGCAAAGGTGGCCGACATTACTTAGGTCTACTGCAAACTCTGCTGAACTAGCAGATAAAGACTAACCCCCCCAAAAAAGGTATTCACCCCCCCACCATATTCCCAAAGCAAGGAATGGGGGCCTCTCTCTCTTTTTTTGCCAGCTCTCTGACTGTTTTGCTACAAGCATCAATTATCAAGATGGTCAGACACCACAGTGCAGGCACAGTTGCCAAGTTTTAAACTCCAGTCTGGAGGATTCCATAAACAGAGACAGATGGCACAGGGCAGGCATGGGGTGGGGAATGCAGAGGAGAGAGAATTGTTCTTCCCCATCCTCAACCCTTATTGGAATATTCTAAATATAAAAAAGATGCTGCGTTTTAATTCAGCTCTGTGGAAATTTAGATTACTCAATAAAAATAAACACGCAGAAAGAATGACGGGTTAAAACGGGGGCATTTGCCTTCACCTTCCAATATTAGCTAAAGGCCTGTGGCCAAAAAAAATTGGCTGGTTAATTTAAGATCACCATACGCCTCTCTAGTCTTCAGTCTGAATCCTAGTCATGGCTGCCTCTCACCTGACCATTTGTTTCCTAGTTTCTTCTCCTTCCAAACTTGCTCCCTTCAGTCACAGGCCCACTACCCCTTCTTCCCCCTTGCCTAGGTTTCTGCTTCCTCTACTGTCAGCGTTCAAAATTTGCCAGGGGCATTTTGCACCTAGCTATTGGCGGGTGGTGCTGTGGGTTAAACCACAGAGCCTAGGACTTGCCGATCAGAAGGTCAGCGATTCGAATCCCCGCGACGGGGTGAGCTCCCGTTGCTCGGTCCCTGCTCCTGCCAACCTAGCAGTTCGAAAGCACGTCAAAGTGCAAATAGATAAATAGGTACCACTCTGGTGGGAAGGTAAACGGCGTTTCTGTGCGCTGCTCTGGTTCGCCAGAAGCGGCTTAGTCATGCTGGCCACATGACCCAGAAGCTGTACACCGGCTCCCTCGGCCAATAAAGCGAGATGAGCGCCGCAACCCCAGAGTCAGCCACAATTGAACCTAATGGTCAGGGGTCACTTTACCTTTACTGGCCACTTGTGACCGAGTGAAGATGCTCAGGGTGCCAGGATTGCACCTGACGAATCCTGGAAGTGCATGCCTACGGATTCTTGGACCTTGCCTGCTTTCATACTAACAGCACATCCTTTAGCATTCTATTCATGGTTTTTCATCTGTACCATCAGAATGAATTTCAGGAACCAAAAAGTCCTATTGGAAAAAGATGACTTTTACTCCCGTACGCCGCCATTAAGAAGCAGAGGTTCTCCTGTTAATTAGAGCTTAATTTGGACTAATGTACAGGTGTGTGCTGGAAATAATGAGGTCACAAACTGGCAACTAGGCATTCCGTTTTGCGACTGTAACCCTGGTTTAAGGAGCCATTTGGCACCTAGCTTATAGGTCTGAGTTTCTAACACTGCCTGTTACTGAGGCAATCAATGGGATGTCAGACTCCAACTCCCATAATCCCCAACCATGCTAGATGATGGAAACTGGAGTCCAAAAACATACAGAGAGCGCACCATGCTGTCTATCCTGTCTCTTCCTTTCCTTAGGTCCAGTTTCCTTTCCTAGAGTGTCTCAGCAAAGTGCGGATAGTGGCCCTTCTGTCTGGCCCACGCTCTCTGTGACATTGGGGCCGCTTAGCCAATCTGCCAAGACCTTCGTCGCCACTACCAGAACAATATTATCCGTGGACCTTGGTTCAAAGCCCATTCTCAAACACGGACTCGGCTTCAGTTCTCTTATCTTGCAATACAGGGATCGGGACTGACCTCGGGGATGGTGACCTACCGTATTTTTCGCCCTATAGGACGCACCGGCCCATAGGACGCACCTAGATTGGGGGGGGGAATAAAGGGGGGAAAATTATTTCCCCTTCCCCCAGGCGCGGGGCCCCCTGAACAGGACCCAGAGCGATGCCGAAGCTGCGTGCAGCTTTGGCATGGCTCGGGAGCTTGCAGGGCTGGAGGAGGGGGAAGCCCTCCGCCAGCCTTCTAACCAAGTCGGGGAACAGCAGGAAAGGCGCGCTGCGCCTCCCGCTGTCTCCCGAGTTTGCGGGGCTGGCGAAGGGGAGGAGCAGGCTTCTCCCCCCCCCCCGCCAGCCTTCTAACCAAGTCGGGGGACAGCGGGAAAGGCGCACTGCGCCTCCCCGCTGTCCCCCGAGCTGGTGGGGCTGGCGGTGGGGCTCTCCTGAAGCCTGGAGAGCGAGAGGGGTCGGTGCGCATCGACCCCTCTCGCTCTCCAGGCTTCAGCAAAAGCCTGCATTCGCCCCATAGGACACACACACATTTCCCCTTCATTTTTGGAGGGGAAAAAGTGCGTCCTATAGGGCGAAAAATACGGTATCTTACAGGATTGTGTGTGGATGAACAAGACTCTCCAGCAATCGTTGGGAACAGCCACTTGTTCAGGTAATTCCAGACAACCAGGAAGTGAAGATCTACAAGAATTTACAGAGGGGAAACCCCACCAGCAGCATGGAAATTTACATGTGGATAGGCTGGCGAGCAACTTTTCTTATCTTTTTTGAAAGGCTCAGTTAGTAGTCTATCAGACTAGGCTCAGTTTAACCCCTTTGCTCTAGCGGTGAATTCTTAGCAGGGAGCTAACGTTTGTCTAGATCAATCTGGGCGTTGCCACCTGCATGGGAGGTCAAGATTAACTTGAGATCTTCCGCTGGCAAATCCACACCACTTGCTTCCTCCTCCCCTCCACCCAAAGCCGAAATATTGCAACTCCTGCCATGGTTGCAACCAGGAAGCATGCACAGACTTTGAAACGAAGGGCTTTTGTAGAACACCTTAGAAAATCACGTACTGCTGTAGCCAGAACAGGAGTGTCACATTCCAACACAATCTTTCACTTCACTCCAAACGCCAAACGCTAGATTACCGGTTGGCAACTGGCTTTTGCAGGGCCAGCCCCGCACCTTCCCCAGAGCAGTCCACCTGCCTGCCACCCTGTCACACACTTAGAATCTTAAGAGCTGGGTGGGACCCACGGGTCATCTAGCCCAAGCCGCTGCAATGCAGGAATCTCAGCTAACCTCAACTTCATAGAATCATAGAGTTGGAAGAGACCACAAGGGCCATCGAGTCCAACCCCCTGCCAAGCAGGAAACACCATCAGAGCACTCCTGACATATGGTTGTCAAGCCTCTGCTTAAAGACCTCCAAAGGAGGAGACTCCACCACACTCCTTGGCAGCAAATTCCACTGTTGAACAGCTCTTACTGTCAGGAAGTTCTTCCTAATGTTTAGGTGGAATCTTCTTTCTTGTAGTTTGGATCCATTGCTCCGTGTCCGCTTCTCTGGAGCAGCAAAAAACAACCTTTCTCCCTCCTCTATGTGACATCCTTTTATATATTTGAACATGGCTATCATATCACCCCTTAACCTCCTCTTCTCCAGGCTAAACATGCCCAGCTCCCTTAGCCATTCCTCATAAGGCATCGTTTCCAGGCCTTTGACCATTTTGGTTGCCCTCCTCTGGACACGTTCCAGTTTGTCAGTGTCCTTCTTGAACTGTGGTGCCCAGAACTGGACACAGTACTCCAGGTGAGGTCTGACCAGAGCAGAATACAGTGGCACTATTACTTCCCTTGATCTAGATGCTATACTCCTATTGATGCAGCCCAGAATTGCATTGGCTTTTTTAGCTGCCGCGTCACACTGTTGGCTCATGTCAAGTTTGTGGTCAACCAAGACTCCTAGATCCTTTTCACATGTACTGCTCTCAAGCCAGGTGTCTTCTCTTGCTTCCGAGTCGGCAGCTGGGTGGGTTAGCTGGCAAAGGGCTGCTTTCAGCCTCCAGTGGCCGGCTCCCGTGTTAAACACTGCCACTCATAGTGCATCTTGCTACAGTTCGACAACATAGGGAGGACTAGCTCCCCTCTCATAGCATTCCCGATTTTGACGCAGCTATATACAAGAGGCCTGAAGGACCCTGCCCTTGCCTCTTTCCACCTGGCTTGGGGTGGGGCTGGACAGGCTTCACAAGGACTGCAGCTGCTTTTAAACTGCTTTTAATTTTTATCTGTGTTGTTTTAAATGAGACCATCTTGGCTGTGAGCCCTGGAAGACCTGCACCCTGCCTTACTGGCCCTTTCCCATCTGGCCTGGGAGAGTGGAGTGCGGACTGACTCCAGCTACAAAAGCTGTTGAACAGATTCTTGGGCTGGAGTATTGATGACGGGGTGTTGAGAGAGCTTGTTGCTGTTACTGATATTATTGTTGCATCTTTAGTCTTAGATCTTATGATTTACGTGGAAATTGTTTCCATTTGGTTGTGTACATTTTGATGTGTTTTATTTATTGTTTATGACTTCTGCTATGTTTGGAATTATGGAAATCTTGTCATGTCGTAAGCCGCCTTGAGCACAGTTTCAACTATGGAAAGGCGAAATTCAAATAAAATGTTGATGATGATGATGATTTGCAATGTTATGATCAGAGCAAAAAATAAGACAGTGGAAGATCAAGAGGCTCAAGTAAATGCCATCACAAAGGAATCTTTCCAGACGAGGCTCGTTTGTTTTTGTTTTTTGCTCCACCATCCTTGCCTGTGAAATATGCCCTTTTGCAACCCCTGGGCTTTAGGTCCTCAGGGAACAGTGACCAAGGGAAATGCAGGACAAACTGGACTTCAAGGCTGGTTGGACCAGCTCTGCCAGGGCCGCACAGGATTCTAGATAAACTTTTTTTGAAACTGGAATCCAAAAAACTAACAAACCCCCAACCCACCTACAACCACAACCTGCAAAACTCCTGAGATGACAAAGTGTGTCTTTTATGCTCTTTCTGACTGTCAGGAAAACCACAAGCACGTTGTGCTTCTTTGGGCAAATCCCACAGATGAGCACAATAAAAATAAACTGCAGACAGCAGCTAGGAGCTCTCCCCATCCAGAGCATCATTTCTTAGTTTGTTCCTAGACAGCGACATAATCCAGGGGACAAAATTTCATATGTACTTGATGAGCAAAAACACATATAGTAGGTATTATAACAGGAGAGGAACCATATATTGCTTTTTATGCACGTGGATAGATTACACACACATATTATGGGCAAATTATCACCTACCCTCATAGCAAAGAATGGATGAATGGCTCTTCACTTACAGTGGTGCCTCACAAGACGAAATTAATCCGTTCCGCGAGTCTCTTCGTCTAGCGGTTTTTTCGTCTTGCGAAGCAACCCTATTAGCGGCTTAGCGGATTAGCGCTATTAGCAGTTTAGCGGCTATTAAAGGCTTAGCGGCTTAGCGGCTAAAAGGCTATTAGCGGCTTAGCGGCTTAGAAAAAGGGGGCGGAAAGCGAAAAAAATCGCAAGACGTTTTCGTCTTGCGAAGCAAGCCCATAGGGAAATTCGTCTTGCGAAGCGCATCAAAAAACGGAAAACCCTTTCGTCTAGCGGGTTTTTCGTCTTGTGAGGCATTCGTCTTGCGGGGCACCACTGTATTAGTTAATGTATATACAACTTACATGGCAAAGTGACTTCAAGGCTACTTTTATTTGGGGGAAAGTAAATATGGGTGCGGTTGGGGACATTTTGATGACCCTAGTGACACCAGCCGCTGCAGAACACTCCTTGCTCCTATCCAAAGCGTTCCATCTTGGTCAGGCCAGAATAGTGGGACCTGATGCATCACAAGGAACACCTTCTCCCACAGAAGCCCCCGCCAGCATGTAAGATCGTCTGATTAAGCCCTGCTCCAAGTGCCTTCCTAGGAAGAGGCAAGTCTGCGCTACAAGTAAGGTCTCCTCTGTCTTGTGAAACTCCGTAAACCAGAGAGACCTTACAGCTTCCCACCTGCTAACCTATTTTCTTGCTGTGCTGTTTGCTTTTGCCTTTGAGAGCTCTTTTGTGGGGGTTTATTTTGCAAACTGCTTTCAAAATGGGAATGAAAAAGTTGAGTGAAATAAGTTTTAAAGGATTAAAATAAGTGTTAGGATTTGCTGAAATAATTTTGGAAATTGGGATGTAGAAAGGGGAGGTTTGGGGGAGTCGGAGAAGTGAGGTTTATGAAAAAAGGATATGAAATTATACATGTTTGTTTGTTTCTTTATTTGTTTGTATTGTCCATAAAAAATTTTGTAAAACCAATAAAAAAATATATATATTTTTTAAAAAGAAATAAGTTTTAAAAACCGACCGGCTGCCATTTGGCACCCAACCTCCAGGAACCTTATCCAGCAATAGCCATTCTACCAGGAGGTTAATTATTATTTTTATTGTTATAATTCTATTATTTATATGCCGCCCGTCGGACTGGGTGGCCCCAGCCCCTCTGGGTGGCTCCAACATGAGAGGCGTCATCAGCATGAAAGTTTGGGGAACATGAACTGGTCCCCCCTAGCCCTACAACAGCGTTAGAATCATAGAACTGTAGAATTGGAAGGTACCACTAGAGTCATCTAGTCCAACCCCCTGCTATGCAGGAATCTTTTGTCCAGCATAGGACTCGAACCCACAACCCTGAGATTAAGAGTCTCATGCTTTACCAACTGAGCTATCCCAAGCCACTAGGCATGAAGGCTCTACTGCCAGAGACACGATGCCCCTGAATATTAGGAGAGGCTGCTGTTTCAGGCCTGCTCCGTAGGTGGAGGTTCGTCAAGCTGATCCATCTCGCACCATGCCCTGCGGAACGGGGAGGTTAAGGAAAGACTCATTATGCAGCTATCCATGCAGTTATGCAGCCGAGAAGCAGCTGACCTCATGGCACGAGTTATTTACTGTTATTTTTAAACATAGTTGCTGGATGAGAAGGATTCTGCGCCCCCTCCCCCTTGCCGGAAAATTCATGACTAAGGCTCATTTGACCACAAACGCCGGATATTTCCGCGATTCAACAAAGACATCGGAACCTGCCACTCAATCTCGGCGCAGGTGGAGGCTCTGACTTCTGCGTTTCTAAAAGGCAGCCCGATGGTGAAGTTATCAAGGGAAGGGGGGGCACATGCAGAAGATTTGCCGCACAGTAATCAGATTACTGAACAGAGAGCCGGGCAGCGTGGTTTCTGCAAAGGTTAAGTCGCATGGTGCTCAACTGGAGACGGCAAAGACAAAAAGAGGGTGTGGGGTCAAGGTTTGGAGGTATGGGTACCGTTATAGATTTGCGAAAAGAAAGTGAGTGCAAAAGGTTTAGAATAAGGAGGCTTTAAATCGGTGATTTAAAAAGATTGGCGTGAGCTGAAAAGCGGGGAAAGGTTTCGTTGTTGCCGTTAAAACACAGTGAACCTCTTCTGGCACGTACTCAGAGGCGGTCATCTCAGATTTGGTTTTTCTGCCCCAGGTACCAAGAAGTCCACCTCTGCTCCCCTTACTTCCGTTTTACAGGACCATTAAGTTGTCATTTAGGGTACTTCCTTTGAAGGCCTCCAGAGGCAGGAGCTGATTTTGCTGCCGGTGCCTCAGCAAGCCTAAGAACAAAAGCTTCCGTGGAAAAGGGGCGAGGCGTTGTCCCAAATGCCCCTTAAACTGAACAGGTGTGAGACATTTTGCATATGGGTGCGGAACCTCAGGCCGAGGGGTAAGGTGTGGCCCTTCCAAGCCTCACTACCTGGCCCTCAGAAATCTGCCACGCCGCATCCCCTGCACAGCTAAGCCCCCGCTTCTCAGCCGAGACCCCAGTGGTCCTGCTTCGCTTTGGCCTTGGGTGTTTTTGCCTGGCTGGAAACTCTGATGGCGCCTTTTGCTTCTGGGGATGGAGGCCAGAAAGGGATGTGCAAGTAGTGTAGGGACTAGCCTCCTGTATGAAGGTAAAAGGTGTCTTGCTCGCTCCACCCGCTTTTGCCTCTGGACCTGCTTACCGCTGGCAGGTGGCCCAGAAGGAAATGCAGCCCCCGCTGCAAAAGGGCTCCCCACCCCTGTGTTTACAGGCCACTTGTGGGGAAGCGATGAAGGCTTGCTAAAGACTGGTGTGGGATGAGGCAGCGGCTCCTTTCTCCTGCTTTAAGAGCGTCGGTTCAAGAGTCCTTTTCCACGTAAAAGACTGCAGTCGTATTTCATGGCCTCTCAACTTGCAGGCTATCTTCAGCACAGTGTTAGGAACTCCACCCCCATCATTCTACCTGGATACTGAGGTCCAACACCGAGGACCTTCTGGCAGTTCCCTCCCTGCGAGAAGCCAAGTTACAGGGAACCAGGCAGAGGGCCTTCTCGGTAGTGGCACCTTCCCTGTGGAACACCTTCCCACCAGATGTCAAAGAGAACAACAACTACCAGGCTTTTAGAAGACATCTGAAGGCAGCCCTGTTTCGGGAAGCTTTTAATGTTTGATGTATTATAGTATTTTAATATTATTTTGGAAGCCGCCCAGATGGGCGGGGTATAAATAATAAATTATTATTATTTTTATTATTTTTATTATTTTTATTATTTTTATTATTTTTATTATTATTATTATTATTATTATTATTATATACAGTGGAACCTCGGGTTACATATGCTTCAGGTTACATACGCTTCAGGTTACATACGCTTCAGGTTACAGACTACACTAACCCAGAAATAGTGCTTCAGGTTAAGAACTTTGCTTCAGGATGAGAACAGAAATCATGCTCCAGCAGCACGGCAGCAGCAGGAGGCCCCATTAGCTAAAGTGGTGCTTCAGGTTAAGAACAGTTTCAGGTTAAGAACGGACCTCTGGAACAATTTAAGTACTTAACCTGAGGTGCCACTGTATCTAGGTGCCAAACAGCTCCTTAAACCAGGGTTACAGTCGCCCAAACGGAATGCCCAGTTGCCAATTTGGGGCCAGACGGCTCGGAAATTGCATTTTTCAAGAGAACCTTTGGGGTTCCTGAAATTCATTCTGATTTGTGCAGATAAAATATTACGGACAGAATTCTACAGGAAAACAGGCAAGATCCCAGGATTCCCAGGCATGCACCTGCAGTTGGGGAAGATGTCAGGCACCATCCTGGCACCCGGGCATCTTCACTCAATTGCAAGAAGCCGATAGCCCGGCGCAAAATGCGCTTGGCACATAGCAAATTTCGGGTGCTGCTTCACCAGTGGCCGTGCTAAAAGGTGTCAATATACCCCCTTGCCTATTTATTTATCTGGGCAAATGCCCGTCCAAAGCTACAATCAGAACTGATGGAATATTAAAAGAATATTAAAACATTTTAAAGCCTAACACAACTATGCCACAATACTCCTAAGAGGGCATGGGTGATCTGATCTAGGAATTTTATCCCTGATAACAGCCTGCGTGGCTTACTGTGACAGAAAGAAGCCACAGTGAGTTTTGGGCTTCTGCACAACCAAGCTCAGCTTCCTCCAGCGCAGCCACAAAGAGATCAGAAGCTTTTGCTTCCATTTTTGATTAACAGCAGGCTGCCAATGTGTCCGAACCTAACAGATTGTGGTTAACCTTAACTAAAACTTGTTTGAAGCAAGTCACAGTATATTTACTACCCGCTTGTTTGAAATAAGCCAACTCCAAACCATGGGTTAAGAAGCAGACTTGTTTTAAGCAAACCATTGTTAAGGCCAGCCACAGCTTAGGGTTCAGACAACATGCTGAACTGCAGTCAATCAGGAAAACTTCTGGCCCTCAGATTATGCCAGAGGATGGGAGAAGCATGCTAAGGCTCTCCGTTCCCATCACAACAAATCATGGGTGACTATGATGTCCTCATTGGTCCCAAAAGTCCACCTAAAGTTTCCAAAAGCCAACAGTTTGACGCTGGGAAGTTCACAAGCAGGAAGTGAAATCAATTGCTTTCTTTCATTTGCTCTCGGAATCTGGTACTCAAGAGATATAGTGCATTTGTAGCTGGAGGCTCTATTTAGCCGAGCGCCAGGAGACTCCCAAATTGCCAAGGCACAGTTAAGCTTTAGATGCTTTAAGCTGAGATCCCTGCATTGCAGGGGGTCGGACTCTCAGTCCCTTCCAAGTCTACAATTCTAAGCAACTGCTCCATTGCCCAGAAGGTGGTTCACAAAGCTGTTATACAGTGGTGCCTCGCAAGACGAAATTAATCCGTTCCGCGAGTCTCTTCGTCTTGCGGTTTTTTCGTCTTGTGAAGCACGGCTATTAGCGGCTTAGCGGCTATTAACGGCTTTAAGAAAAAGGAAACAAACTCGCAAGACGTTTCGTCTTGTGAAGCAAGCCCATAGGGAAATTCGTCTTGCGGAACGACTCAAAAAACGGAAAACTCTTTCGTCTTGCGCGTTTCTCGTCTTGCGAGGCATTCATCTTGCGAGGTACCACTGTAAGATCTTTGCAGCTCATTTGGAAAGAAATGGAAGTGCTGGAATAGGGCAAAGCTGTTACGCCAGCTTGACTAGGTGCAAACAGAGGCCAGAGAGCCTAGTGTGTGACAGGTTGCTCAGGCTCCATCTCCATCTCAGAGGAGCCTTAATGAGCTCCCTAACTAAAGAGGCAGGCAGACCTCTGGATCTGCTTTGATGAGTGGCATTTAGCTGGGTGGGCGGCAGCAGCAAGATGTTCGGTCCACAGCTCATTTCATGCAGGACCTTTGCAGTCAGCCACCCCACTGCCTCCAAGCCAGCAGAGTCATGTCACCGCAGAAGCGGGAGTTAATGCACCGTGAGAAAACACTCTGCCCATTTGGAATAATACACAGAAGGTCAACTTATGAACATGGGGAGGGGGGAATAGGAGTAGGCAAGCTTTTCACGGCAGTCCTCTACGAAACGCAGTCCAAACAGCCGCTTGCCCTATGCTACCGGAAAGAGAAGCTGACATAGAATTGTTGAGTTGGGTGGGGCCCCGGGGGTCATCAGATCCAACCCCCCGCAAGGCTGGAATCCCAACTAGATCAGAGATGACAGACGGCCATTCAACCTCTGCTTACAAACCTCCAAGGAAGGAGAGTCTGCCGTCTCTCAGGGGAGTCTGTTCCACCGAGACATGCAGCAGAACATGGTGGCAGAACAGACTGCTTACTTATTATATACTTATTGCATTTATAACTCAGGACCGCAATACTTCAAGGACCGCCTCTTTCCATATGAACCTACCCGGACCCTGAGATCATGTTCTGAGGCCCTCCTTCGTGTGCCTCCTCTTCAAGAAGTCCGGAGGGTGGCAACACGAGAACGGGGCCTTCTCTGCAGTGGCTCCCTGTCTGTGCAATGCTCTCCTCAGGGAAGTTCGCCTGGCACCTTCATTATACACCTTTAGGAGCCAGGCACAACTGTTCCTTTTTAACCAGGCCTTTGGTTGATCTGATTTACATCCTATGCACTTTTAAAATGTGTTTTTTTTGGGGGGGGGCTATTGGGTTGTTTGTTTTTTTTTTTAATTATTATTATTATTATTTTTATTATTTATTTTGTGGTTTTATATCTTGATTTTAATTCTGTGAACCACCCTGAGACCCCCCGCGTATAAGGCGGTATATAAATTCAATAAAAAATAAAAAATAATAATGTTTCCCTTTTCCTCCAAGGAGCTCAAGGTGGCATACATGGTCTCCCCCCCCCCCGTGTCCCTCCCCCCCACTACATAGCTGTGAGGTAGGTTAGGCTGAGAGGCAGTGACTGGCCCAAGGTGACCCAGTGAGCTTCGTGGCCAGGTGAAGATCTGACCCCTGGTCTCCCAGGTACTCATTCAACAACCACAGCAACACACTGGCGTGAAAGGCAGTCAGGTGCGCAGAAATCCTACATACTTCTGAATGTATACAGAAGTCAACATTCAGGTAGTTTTCCATTTCCAGGGAGTTTCCCCTGTTATTGTCACTTGCATTCCTACACTGTCCTTCGATAAAAGCGCCCTGTGCAATAAAATAAAATAAAAACAGCAAATATAGCTGCTTTTGTTGGCGAGGAAGCTTCGAGGGAGGTTAGCATTGGAAAGTGGCACCCGCTGGCCAAGCTCTGGAGTGGTACAGCCCGTTCTACCCCCTCATTCTGCTCCACATACAGACCCAGACCCTTATCCAGGGATCAAGGCATGTTGCGTGCATTGCTCTGTGGGAGACAGGACAGGAAACAGGAAGCAGCCCATGGAAAGGGCACTTCCTGTGGCATGGTGGTAGCTCTGCCCTGTCCCTCACCAGCCCGCTTTGGACTGGCAGCAAATGGCACCTCTTTAGTACGTGGATTGCAGGTAGCTTCTGAAACTTCCTATAAACAGCTCCCCCCCCCCTATACATACTGTATTTTCCGCTCCATAAGACGCACCAGCTCTATAAGACGCACCAGACCACAAGACGCACCTAGTTTTTGGAGCAGGAAAACAAGAAAAAAAAATATTCTGAATCTCAGAAGCCAGAACAGCAAGAGGGATCGCTGCGCAGTGAAAGCAGTAATCCCTCTTGCTGTTCTGGCTTCTGGGATAGCTGCGCAGCCTGCATTCGCTCCATAAGATGCACACACATTTTCCCTTACTTTTTAGGAGGGAAAAAGTGAGTCTTATAGAGCAAAAAATACGATATATATATATATATATTGTGCACCCCAGCAGAAAATAAATGCAACAGCTGCCTGAGGGATTATCCTGGTGAGTTTCACCGCAGAAATTTCATTGGCATACTTCTGTTCCCTTTAAAAAAAAATGCCCCCACCTCCCCACATTTGAAGCCACAGAGAAGAGTTCAAGGGGAAAGCCGAGACACAGAGGATTCCCATCATTCTTTTGCCATATTAGGCTGCAGCCTGGGTCTAATTTTGCGATATTTAGCCGAGGAACAGCGGCAGGAAACTGCTTTTGTGGGAGACAAAGGGTAGCTGCGAAGGGAGAGGCGGAGAGCGCTGAAACAGAAGCTGCGCTGGGGTGAATCACTTCCCAGCCCCAGCCCCACCACTTCGCCGCAGCGCCAGAGAGTTTGCAACAGGTGTGCTCGCCATTCCCTTTTAAGAGCGCCTGAGTTTCCAAAGGGAGGCTCCGGCTTTCTGAAGTCGGGCGCACCCTTCCCAATGAAAGCGAACCTACCTCACCGCCCTAGTGCAAAATGAGCACAAGAGAACCTGCAGGGAAAGCAGCTACCTTATACAGTGGTACCTTGGGTTACATACGCTTCAGGTTACAGACTCCACTAACCCAGAAATAGTACCTCGGGTTAAGAATTTTGCTTCAGGGTGAGAACAGAAATTGTGCTCCGGTGGCGCGGCGGCAGCAGGAGGCCCCATTAGCTAAAGTGGTGCTTCAGGTTAAGAACAGTTTCAGGTTAAGAACAGACCTCCGGAACGAATTAAGTACTTAACCCGAGGTACCACTGCACAACGTGCTGAGATTCGGCTCCGGGAGATTTCAAAATTGCGGCGAGGATGCCCGTGAAGGGCTCCGAACCCTCAAAAGGCGCTGCGAATGCTAAAGATTACTCCTAGCCACCATTTCACTGGCAAAGCGTATTTGCTCCCCATGCCCCCTCCCTGCCACAAGATGGCCAGTCGCCCGGCCTTTGGCCTCGGAGAAATTCAAACGGCAAGCTTGAAGCCTCCCACACAGTAGCACTTAGCAGCGCCAGCCGAGGCACTTCAGCCAGTTTACTCTAGCGCCAGCCTCATGTGAAGTGCCACTTGTCGGAAGGCTGCCTCCTCTGCCTTTTCCTCATGGAAGAGGGGGAAAGGGGAGATGTGGAAGCGTGGAAGGAGCCCAGCTGAACAGGCTGGCACTTCTGCCAGAAGAGGCATTTAGGGGTGCCAAGCCTGCGAAACAGGAGAAGGCCTGTAATCCTCAGCGTTCATTGCAGAGCAGGGTTTTTACTTAGCATTTTTTTACTTCATTTTTTTAAAGGGCTTAAAGATACAGTATCCAGTTTAAGATGGTGGGGTGCAGGAGGAAGCAGAAAATCCACATTGCACCTGCAGATCACCAGGAGGCCCAACCCACTGGGAGGTTCTCCTGCACAAGCCCCGTTGAGCTGGGCAGCAGCTTCCATCCATCTCAATGGGGCCTATGCAGGAGAACCTCCCAGTGGGCTGGGCCGCAGCTGTCAGACCCGTGAGCCTTTTAATCTGCTGGTGGACAACATCTGCCACCCGAGGCAAACCACCGCACCTCATGCCAGGGCCGGCTTGAAGAAATCACGCTTGGCTCAGCGGTGTCCCCTTGGGCCAAGACCAGCAGCATGGCAGCCGTGGCAACATGGCAGCTGGGTTACACCTGAGTAGCTCCGGAAGCCGGCTTGCTTTTGAAGTAAAGGGGGAAACCCCACAACGCACACTAGAGGCATGCCCACACGGTGCAATATTTTTCCAGAGTGGCATGTCTGCGGTCAAAGCTTCCTTTGTGCTAGCAGCAAGACCGTGCTCTCTAGCCAGCCTCGTCCTGCGCCTCTGCTCTATTTCTGATACCGTTTCCATCAACCTCTGCCTCTCTGGCAGTCCCTGCTGCCCGTTGCAAGGAAACCAACGCCTTCCTCCAGACATGTCATTGCTGCTCTGGCAAATCGATCAAGCTCAGCGCTGGCCCAGGAAATTTTGCTGTTTGCTATGGAGCCCAAATGGCACTCCACCCTCACAGCCAGGGCCAACGCTTCAAAAAAGTCTTGCAGAGCCATTCAGGCACCGGTTCCTGTTTTTATCCATTCTTCCCACTCCTGCTGTGGTATAGCCAGAAATGGGTTGGTCCATCCTCCTGGGTGGCACCGCTGGTTTTGACCAGCCTTGTGGGTGGACCTGTCAGGTGTGGGTGTGTTCACCTGCATACACCTATCAGTCCCACATAAAGGAAGGGACCACAGAAATTGTTGCAGGAGACTAAAAAGCTCTGCCTCTACTACCCAAGTGCCTATTGAGCGCCACTGTACAATCCAAGCTATTTCAGTTTACCCAGGATGCGGAGCATAACGCTGGGCTTCCTGCTAGATTTAATTTATGTTTCCAGCACTCATGCCCAGGAGGCAATTTCGGTGTCTTTGAAGGCCCTGCCACTCCCCACGGCTTCCATTTCTGCCGTCCGCTGCATACAAGGCCAAATCTTTGCCACTGCTATTCTAAGTCACTTGGCTACTCATCAGTAGAGAGTAATTTTGGCCCACAGTTTCTGTAAACGGGAAAAGAGATTTTGTGCACATGTTTTCACCTGTAGCCACTGACAACCGATGTTTGTGTAGCAGCAGGTAGGGCTCGTATGATGTTTGGCGAGCTAGTCGTTTTTTGTAGACATGCTTGTAGGAGGTCGTGCACGCCATTTCCCCTGTGTATGCGTATTTTGAGACATGATCCACTCTGCCCATCGGGCTCAATATAACCCTTAATCACACACATGCCCCCCCCCAAAAAAACTCACAATTAACCCTCATGCACAGCTACTGGATCCAACTACAGTGGTACCTCGGGTTAAGTACTTACCGTATTTTTCACTCTATAACACGCACCAGACCATAACACGCACATAGTTTTTAGAGGAGGAAAACAAGAAAAAAAATATTCTAAACGAAATAGTGGATATATGATTTTTGTGGTTCATGCTGTGGCCACAGACATGTGATCTGACAGTGAGTTTGGAGTAGCCCAATGCAAAAATCCTGAGGATCCATGTGGATCCATGCTTTGTAACCACGGAGGAGGGAAGGAAGGGGAACCATGGATCCTCTGCTCACGACTGCAGCAGATCCCCCCCGCCACCCGCAGGCATTCGCTCCATAACACGCACAGACATTTCCCCTTACTTTCTAGGAGGAAAAAAGTGAGTGTTATGGTGCAAAAAATACGGTAATTCCTTAACCTGAAACTGTTCTTAACCTGAAGTACCACTTTAGCAAATGGGGCCTCCTGCTGCTGCCGCGCCGCTGGAGCACAAATTCTGTTCTCATCCTGAAGCAAAGTTCTTAACCTGAAGCACTATTCCTGGGTTAGCGGAGTCTGTAACCTGAAGCGTATGTAACCCGAGGTACCACTGTATACAGATGAGCCTCCTTGCCGAAGATAGATGTAGGAATTGCAATGGGTAGGCATTTTGCAAGCGTGCTGCTTAGCCAAGGGGCAGTCGAGATGGAGAGGATTAAAAACCCTTCCCCCGCCCCCACTTCTACGGAAACCCTTCCTGCAAGCACAAAAGTGCAAAACAGAGGACATTAGGCTGCAATGAAGCATCTTTCTCATCAAGCAATCCAGAACTGGGGTTGTCTCAGAACAATCCCCGCCCCACTGTGGCATCCTGTGCAACACCAAATCTCTCATGTTCGGCTTGCTTTGTATACAAAGCTGGGGGAACCATGTAGGTGGCATTCCTGCTGACATGTCGGTGGTGGGGGGAGGTCTGTGATACGCAATATGTTCAATTAAGGAAGAACCACCAGCAGAGCTAATTGCCCTCTTTTCAGCCGGGGTTATATTTTGCTCTGCACTTTGATGCCTTAACTGCCGGTTGCATTTCAAGGAAGGCAACAGTCACAGCTGGTTTGAGACTGTTGGGATTTTTCGTTTTTTCTTTTTTTCCAGTTTGCACTTTCAACATTCTCAGGATTCCTCCTCCACCACCACCCCGGCAGAACAGGGATCTTTCCTTTCTTCCCAAGCTGCAGATTTCCAGATCTAAATATAATTTAACAATATTTGCAGGGTAACATCATGGGAAATCAAGCGGTAATTCTCTCCGCTTGCCAGGAGATTGTGGCTGGGGGGGGGGGAGGGAAGAGAGGAAGCGAAACAGAGTTTAAAAAGGAGCAGAGAGTGACGGGGAAGGGAACGAACGCACAACCGGATTTAGGTTACAGAAGCAACGCTTTGAATTATACATCCAGCTATGAAAGTTTTAGTAGATAACAGTTCATCCTCTACTGGCATGTTCTTCTGAAACAAAAAGGGGGAGCAGCGGCCAGGAGAACTTGGGGAAAATCAAAACACAACACACACAAAATATCGTATTCGGCAGAAACTGACTTGCCATGAGCCATTTACTGGCATCTGTTAAGAAGAGAGATGAAGCCCCGTAGCAGGAGGAAGAAAGGAGAGGGATCTCTGTTGGTTTGCGGCCGAGCAGGGAAAGTGGGGCAGCTGCCATTCTCTCTGTGTGCATGTACTCTGGCGTCGCCTTGCAGTATTTGACAAGCACATAAAACCATCTGAGGCCTGAACAGGAAAGACCAACAGACTAGAGTTAAGTGACCTTATTTCCACAGGCTGCCAAGGGAAGCCACAGGCGCATTGTCCTGCTGGAGGAAAATTAAATCCCAGCGGAATTTGAAACTTGGAAGGGTGGGAGGAGAGAAGACAAGGAGGAAATTCCTCCGCTTACTGTTCCATCACTTCATCCGTACCTGACCCTCTTTTATGAAGGACATTTGAGGGAGTATCAGCAGCCAGGTTGAAAGAGAAGGGGTGAAATTCCCACTAGGGATAACTGCGTGTGCAAGCCTTGCAGGAATGGCACCCGTTCCACCACGATATGGAATCTGGAAAGAACCACTTTGCATGCAGGAATTCCCAGGCTGGAGGGGAAGCTGTGCTGAAGCCCTGGAGAGCTGCTGCCAATCTGGGGAATACTGAGCTAAAATACTGACTCAGGATATAAGGCAGCCTTTTCCATGTCCAGAGTGAGGACGAGCCGCCTAAGCAGGGGAGTCAGCGCAGACAGAGCCGCTAACACTCTGTGCTTAAAAATAGCGTCGAAATGCTGTGCCACAGTAACCCAAATTCTATAAACTGAATTCTGCTACCGTTATAAGTTAGGGGCTGCATTCAGTGCTATCCATGCATGAGCAGAACAGACACGGGACACTCACAGAATGCTATTTCACTCTCTTTTCTATTCCGATGCAGCCCCAACGCACAACAGGAAGCAATTCCTTAAGTTTCCTGCAATGATCATATGGCACCGCACGAATTGTGCACTGGCCCTGGGACGCATCGGGCCACATGCATGCAGGTGCTTGGGCAGACCTCTCCCGTTTCAGCGCTGTATGTAAGAGGAGATCAACTCTTAGGTCAGGATTGGGCAAGCTTTTTCTTTCTCTCTCTGTTGAGGACGCTATTCCCTTGGAGGTTGCAGAGCCCAACCGTTTCCAAAACTAACTAACCTAGAACACAAACGGCACTACTTCAGATTAGAACACCCAACCCGATGGAGGTCTACTCACAAGGGAGGAGTGTTTTAGTGCAACAGACCAGGACAGCTACTTGTTTTGGAAAGCAAGTGGAAGCGATTCCTTTCTGACTTTCTGTGCTATGTATGCAATTGGTCTCAGACAGGAAAAAAGCCGCCTCCTCCCACCCCACCCCCCGGCCAGGCGTGGGGGGGGGGAGAGGGGGAACCATATGTTTGTGTGTATATAATTTTATCAAATAAGTGGAATACACCTTTAAAACCCAAGAAAAATAAAGAAACAAACAGAAAGGATAGAAGACTGGGGCAGCTTCAGGAGGCACTGGGGGCCATGTGTATCATCACCATCATCATCATCATCATTATTGGCAGACAGGGGTAGCAGGTTGCCCACCTATGCCCTAGACTATGGGTAGGCAAACTAAGGCCCGGGGGCCAGATCCGGCCCAATCACCTTCTAAATCCGGCCTGCGGACGGTCCGGGAATCAGCGTGTTTTTACATGAGTAGAATGTGTGCTTTTATTTAAACTGCATCTCTGGGTTATTTGTGGGGCACAGAAATTTGTTCTTTTTTTTTCCCTTCAAAATGTAGTCCGGCCCCTAAGATCTTGGAAAAAGGAATTAATGTGGTTTTGGTTAAAAGATATTAAAGGATTAACTAAAAATGAATCGATGAAAGAGAGAATGTAAAGATACAGCACTACAAAATTAGAAACAGGTTAAAATTTATTGATAAGGATTTGTTGAATAAACAATTTGAATCGGAATACAAAAAAGGGAGGTATGAGGAGGTCTGGGAAAATAAGTTAAGGGAAAATAAGTAACGGGAATTTTATGTGTTTTTAATTATTTTTATTTTTGGTACTTTTGTTATTATTTTTTTCTTTTTTCTCTTTTTTTCCTTTTGAATTTTTGATTGTATTACTATTGGAAACTTCAATAAATATATTTTTTAAAAAAACAAAATGTAGTTCAGCCCCCCCCCACAAGGTCTGCTGACCCCTGCCCCAGACACTCTTTCCCCATCTCCTTCCATGACCACAGAAGCCTTCTAAGCCCCACGCTGAAGAAAGGCCAGTGTTGCAAGCCCAAGAGAGCTTCTGCTCTAAGAATTCACTCTTTCCCCATCATAGTGATTCATGGTCAGAATCCCTCTTCCGCTATGAGTGGGCCACACACAACAAAGGGCCTGCAAGTTGCTGTGGGACTGCTCTGCCGCTGTGTTATATGAGGCAGGGAGGCAAAAACCTTATCTCAGGCACCTGCATGACCCCACCGCTGATTTAATGGCATACAAAATGAAACTTTTAGATTTTATTTTATTTCTTTAATTTGTTAAGATTTATATACTGCCCTTCATCGTAAGATCTCAAGACAGTTCACAGGGTAAAATACAGAAGTCGCCAACCGCAGCTACTGATTTAGCTGTCCTGGCCGGGGCTGATGGGAGTTGTAGTCTGAAGCACTTTGAGGGCACGCACCAGGGCTGGTGAAGGCTGCCTACAGGTGTTCTGCTGGAGGTAACCCTCTCTGGAGGGTCTCCTGGGGTCTCAGGAGCAGCTTTCAGGGCATGCAAAGAGCTGCAAGCATGGAATAGTAGGCAGGACTCTGGATCCTGGCTTAGCCTGCAATGTACCATGTCAAACTAGAGGGGCAGGGAGCACACAAACCATTTAAAACTGAACACGAGTCCATTCACATCTAGATGTGGAAAATGCAAGGACAGCCTGTTTAATCATCCTGGGGAAAGGGGTTAATCTCCATCACAAGGTGTTAAGTGAGGATAACATGGGAGGAGAGAACGATATACTCCCCAGGGGAAGATCAAGATAAAAAATGTAATAACACAGCGAGCCTCTGCTGGCTGGATATTTTTCCCCAGCCTGATCACCTGCCGCCTGTGTTGTTGCTCCACAGCCCTCATCTCTGAAGCCACCCGAGGGACAAGGGGAAGGTTGCAGAGATGCTGCAGGGACACAACATGTGGACACGGGGCCAAATACAGGTTCATCTGAACCTGGGATATGAGCCTGGGATGAAAGGAGGTACGTCTGAGGTTGGAAAGAGGCAGCTAACACCAAAATGGCAAGTGCGTGCACTTAACAGAATCACAATACTATTTCAGCTGCCCCACATCACTGGATAATGTGGGGGAGGGATGCACATCATTAAGACATGGGGCAGGTTGCAATAAGTGTTGTGCAGCGGGGAGAGAGGGAAGAACGAGGCACACAGATGCCGTTTTCATGGGCAGTTGCCTCTTTGGGGTAATGGGTAGCTGCAGTCTTAGGCTCACAGATGACTTTGCCCGCAGGTGAGGGCCAAGGAATGATTATCATGTTCATCTGTGGCTGGGACCGCCCCACCCCCCACCCCCCGTTGTTCACCCCAAAATGAATTGGCTTCAGGGGTATCTGGGATCCAGATGACTGAAGCATCCCACCTAACCAGAGGAAAGAACAGAGCAAGGGTATACTTGAGCCAGTGATTCACTTCCCACAACTCTTTCAGCAAGCAGTATCCATCCATCTAACCAAATAAGGCCTAAAGGCCGAGTCTCGCTGGTCCCGGATCCGGCAGATCTTGTACTTCCTGATTCTTTGCATGCTTCCAGGTTGCACCCTTGGCGCAAACAACGGGGTCAAAGTCTGCTTCACAAATTATTTTATTTCCGAACGCTGCTTCCTTCAAATGGGAGACATGGATGGCTACCAACTTGGGGTGGCTTTAAAAGAGGATTGGACATTACATTAGAAGAGGAAGAGGAAGAAGAGTTTGGATTTGATATCCCGCTTTATCACTACCCTAAGGAGTCTCAAAGCGGCTAACATTCTCCTTTCCCTTCCTCCCCCACAACAAACACTCTGTGAGGTGAGTGAGGCTGAGAGACTTCAGAGAAGTGTGACTGGCCCAAGGTCACCCAGCAGCTGCAGGTGGAGGAGCGGGGAAGCGAACCCAGTTCCCCAGATTACGAGTCCACTGCTCTTAACCACTACACCACACTGGCTCTCATTACAATGTATTGTGAGTTTAATGTATTGGTGTGAATTTAATGTATTGGTGGTGGTGGCGTTTATTATTATTTTCTTCTTCTTTTTTAGTTGTTAGGAGGTGATGGATACTTGTGTATCTTCATATTTTCTTTTTGTATGGGGTGTATTAAAATGAAATAAAAACTATGAAATAAAAAAGGGAAAAAAGAGGATTGGACGAATTCATGGAGGAGGAGGAGACTATCAATGGCTATTAGCCAGGATGGCTATGATCCGCAGCAATGGTTCTCTGAGTACCAGTTGCTGGAAACCACAGGAGGAGAGAATTGCTCGTGTTCGGATCCTGCTGGCCGGTTTTCCACAGGCATCTTGGTTGGCCACTGGGAGAAGAGGGTGCTGGACTAATGGGCCATTGGCCTCATCCAGAAGGCTCTTCCTATGTTCTTAGGGCTGCGAAACTGAACCGTCAAGCCTAGAGAACCAAGTTCCTAATTGTGGGACTGCAGGAAGAGAAGCGGACGGATTGGGTCACTCTGGTTTGTTGGCATTTGTCCACTTCACACACACACACAGACTTCAAACTTTTGGGTTTTGGCTTTCTTCCCCCGCTGCAACAAGATATCTGAATACGAGGCAAAGGAGTAGGAGATGAGAGCTTTCAAAAAAACGAAACAAAAGGTTCTCGGAACAGAGGGAGTATTCAAAAAGCGAAATATCTGATCTTTGTGTAAGAAGTTGCTCTACCTGTCCTGTGAACAAATGTGGCTTTTCATGTTCGCAGCCCTCTCCTTATATGGAGAGGAAGCAGGCATCCAACTGAAAGAGCCAAAGAAAAGAAGAAGGGGGAAAAAATAGAAGTTGAGCAGGAGGAGGGGCACTTTCCACTCCCAATGTATGTGGCAGCTGTATATCTTTTGGCACCTCTCGAATTACTACGGCAAAGCAGCGCACCAGTATAGAAGCAAGGAGCTAGGGAGAAACTCAGAGAGAAGGGCTCTTTCGAAGTCACGCTGGAAAATGCGGAATGCCATTGAAATTAAGGAGATGACTAAAGAGGGCGGCTGCGCTGGGACAGCCCACTCACAGCAGCAGCCTCCTCCTGGGGGGGGGGGGCAGGATGGAAAACTTGTGTAACCCTTAAACAATTTCTACTACTTTCTCCGAGAGTGAGCCCTGGTCACAAGTAGCCTTGGGAGTAACCCACTCGCCTGCGGTGGGTTAATCATCTCAGGGGAGGAAGCCCTTTTTGTCAAAAGAGGGGGGGGGGAGGCTGGATCTGGTTTCAGGCCAGAAATTCCTTTAAAAAGGGGAAATTCAAGAAAATAGGCTAGTCAATTCTGCAGACTTATCTGAAATATTGGCCTAGCCATGGATATCCCAGTTTGCAACTTCCAAGAGTTTGGCATGTCGCAAGGGATGAGAGGAAGAGTAGGTAGACTTCTCTGCAACAGTCCTAAAATAATCCTGATTTTCATAGAATCATACAACCACGGAGTTGGACCAGCGACTCAGGGGTCATCTAGTCCAAACCCCCTGCAATGCAAGAATCACAGCTGAAGCATCCATGACAGACAGCCATCCAACCTCTGCTTTTACTTATTTGTTGTATTTATAGCTCACCTTCTTCTCCAAGGACCTCAAAATACAACACGGGATTTCCCCCTCCTCCTCCTCATTTAATCCCCCACAGCAGCCCTGTGAGGTAGGCCCCAAGGTCACCCAGTGAGCTTCATGGTCGTGTGGGGATTTGAACCCTCGTCTTCCAGATCCTTGTCTGACCGCCTAACCACTACACTGCACTGGATCTCGTATAACAGAGGTGAGCTAACTTTTTCAGCAGGGGGCTGGTCCACTGTCCCTCACTGTCCCTATATTTGGGGGGGGGGGGAGAGAACGAATTCCTATGCCCCAGAGATGCATTTTAAATAAAAGCACACCTTCTGCTCATGTAAAAACACCAGGCAGGCCCCACAAATAACCCAGAGATGCATTTTAAATAAAAGGACACAGTCTACTCATGTAAAAACACACTGATTCCCGGACCATCCGCAGGCTGGATTGAGAAGGCGATTGGGCCGGATCCAGCCCCTGGGCCTTAGTTTGCCTACCCTTGTCATATAACTTCGGGGATGGAGAATATGTGTAACACTCACTGGTTGCCTCCCCTTCCCCATGGACTGGGGTGCAGGACCATAAAGGACAGTTACCATTGTAACCATTGTAACCAGTCATTTAAGAAATTGCAACAGATTTCGCCAATGAAGGCCTAATTACTCCAAATCCATTGGCATTTCTATTAGACCATTTGGATTAATTGCTTTCTTTCCTGCACCGGATGAATTTGTTTGTCCTGGCTTGTGAACAGCCCCTGGCCGGTGTGGAGTTAGAATAACCCACAGAAGATCAGGCAAAACTTGATGTGTTGCAACTGGGTCCCACCACAATTTTGCTACCCTTTTTCCATGTGACAGCCCTTGTTGTTTTCCGTAGGTTCATCCCACGGTATGGCTGTAATGTAAAAAGGCCCTCAAAGGAACATGGGTGCAACCAATCATAATGATGCTAATTCGAGGGGGGGGGAGAGACCCACAGCGCAGGCCCCTCCCACAGGTTTCCAGACCTTTCAACATTGCATGTGCACAATGAGATATCGCCAAGGGGAAGCAGGCTCTCCAAAAAGCAAGCCTGTGATGTGCAAAGCAGTTCACAGCACATTAAAACATCAAATAAAAACAATCCAGAATAAATAAAAGGGAAAATATTTCAGTTCCTTCTCTAGGTGACATTTTGTGTTCCCTATAATTATTTAACTGCTTAATTTACAGAGCTACCCCATAGCAGAAGGGCTCCAGGAAGCCAGCGTGGTGTAATGGTTAGGGTGCCGGACTAGGACCTGGGAGATCAGGGGTCGAATCCCCACGTGGTCACGAAGCTCACTGGACGACCTCGGAGTCCGTCACAGCCTCCTCACCTACCTTGCAGGGCCGTTGTAGGAGAGGGCTGAACCTCTTGGAGAAAAAGGTGAGATATAAATGTAATAAATAAGCTCTTCTGCTGATCTGCTGAAGAAAACTGGAAGAAGAGCCAGCCAGATGGAGATGTCCATTGCCAACCTGGTCGCAATGGAACCCAATCTAGTCGCAAAACGCACCTGGCACCTAGCTAATTTCTAACACTGCACCTAAGTAACAAGTAATCAAAAAGGCTAGTGATTTTTTACTTTCAACAAGGCCATAAACTCATAGCTCCGGTAAGTCTTCTCTTTGTGCAAGTTTCAGCTCCCTTGGAACCAATTGTTTACATCCCTTTAATCTATTCTTGCAGAAATCCTGCACGCACACTCATCTTCATCTGGCAAAATGCTTTAATGTGGCTTGTCAGTATGCAACAAAGGGGTAAGCGACAGAGAGCCGACTCAAACTGTTAGACAAGCCAGCTATTTAACCACAGACCTCTTCGGCCGGACGCTCTAGGGCCGAGTGAGCCCTGGTGTAACTTGGCGACCCAAGAGACGCTCATATGCAACTCGCCTCAGTCGGGACAACTTGGTTTTCTGGATGTGCTCCAATCGAGTGAAATTTAAATCATGATTTGTTACATAGGCAAGCTAATAAGAGATGATTCATCTGCTTGCCCGTCCAACCAGCTCAGGGGAAACAAAAAGCTTTCCATGCAGTGCTTGGCTATGGCTTCCAAACCACCAGAAACTTGGAAGCAGATCCTCCGACGTACAAGGACAATTTACGGCCGTTGCCTTGCAAGAGGAAGGGCGGGGGGGGGGGGAGGAGAAAGGTTAGTACGCATGAGAAGCCAGCGGTTTTTCCTAGCAAGGTACAACCAGCAAGCAGTCACTCCTTTTGTCCCCTTTCCTTACAGAAAAGTTCGGGAAAACACAAAGCTGGAATGCAGACCGGCTTTTGTTTATTTGCAACAGTCTGGGTAGGACAACACAGGAGATGCAAACAGTCGCACAATGCTATTGAAATCGTGCATAGCTCACATTCCAGCGCAGACCCACTCCCCCCCCCTCCGCACTTTCCCTGAGAACCAGACACATAACAGCCACACACAGCTTGCAAACCTCACAAGTGGACACACAACTTCCCAAAGTGACTTTACACGGCCATTTTCAGAACTGCAGCACCTCACTGCCCCCACCTCACTCCAGAAGATACCATGAGCAAGTTTAAACCATCACCTGGGGGAGATCCTTCAAGACATCGTACCCTGTTATGTTTCAGGAGAAGACTGAACCATTTAAAAGGGTCACTGGCTTCACAGAGCTTGCCAGAAGCTGGTTAAAATGTCCTGGGACCAAGAACTGCTATTTGGAGTTCAGCTCAAAGTTGTTGGGCTTTTTAAAGGGAGAAGAGCCCCGTTTTTTTAGGGGTTGATAAGCTTTTGGGGGAGAGTTCCATTTTTGGGGGGGGTTAAAGGCAAGGGACATCCCTGGTATACACAATGTGCGATTTGCTACCCACCTTTGCTTTGTGGGTGAATGGCAACTGCCCCCCAACCAGTCTGTTTGCACCAGAACAAACCCAGCTTGCCTGGCCCACTGAATTCAAATCGGGAGTGATGGGGAACCTGTGGCAAGTGTTCATGGTCTCCAATAATTCCATGCTGGATGATGGGAGATGGAGTCCAACATCCGGAGGACTTCACCCCCTGAACTGAAACCTGGGGTGGCAACATGGAAGCCAGGAATAGCATCGGGCAGGGTTAAACTTGGGTATATAAGCTAAAATGGCACCTTGAAATCGAGGTTGCTGTCGGTCGCCACAATGGAATATCTATTCACCAGGGGGTTGGACTAAATGACCCTCAGCGTCTCTTCCAATGCTATAATTCTGTGATTCTAATATCTCAGCCACATTTCTCGACTGTAGATAGCTCTTACAACAATTTACTTGTCCCAGTGCAAGAAAGGGAAGCACAGACAGCGGAAATGGAAATGGCATTAACGATGGACTAAGGAGTAAGGTTTTCAAATTGCGGTTGCCAACCTAGCACACGTAAATCTCCAGGTAGTCGCAACTGGACCCACGCCAGCAGCGAAACGCTGATTTTGAACACTGGCATCGGCAGCACCAGCTCTGCCTTCCTGTGGCCTTGAAAAGCTCAAGCAAATGGGAGCAGAAGGGTAGGCAAACACCAGCACCCCCGGATTGCTCACAAGGCACAACCTGATCACACCTCTGCCAGATTTCCAAACAAAACTAACGCCCTTTACGTTAGTAAACTGCAGCGGATTTCCCAAAGTTGTGCGCCAAAGGAGATACAAACTTGCATTTCTCCTCTCTACAATGTGGCGTGTTGCTGCTCCTAACCTGCACCAGAAACTGTTTCATATCAACTCAATTCAGTGTTGGGAAGTGTTACAATGTCTACCTGCTGTGTTCTACAATGTCCAAGGCAGAGAGGAGAAGGAATCCTCCATTCTCAAGAACTAACAACCTCTTCAGAAATTAAACACAACAATCAGAAGTATCTAAGGACCTGCCTGGCAGCCACAGGCATGCAGTTGGGCAAGGGGGCTGGCATGGCTGAGATGCAGAACTCCATCCTTCCTCTCGGCTCAACACAGAAACCAAGCGGGCTGCTAGAGAGACAGAGAGAGAGACAAAACCCTCCTTCACACATCCAGCATAGCAATGCAGGTCTCCTCCATCCCTCCTCTATCAGCTTCTAGCAGGCTAGTAACTTTGGGAGGCATATTTGCAAGGCTGGTTAAAGACCACCAATCGGCCCTTCAAATCGTCTTACAAGTTTTGAAATCAGCGATGGTTTTTAAACAAATGTTTGTGAACCTTCTTCATCAACAGCCATTCTCCCGCCGTACCTTTTGAGGACAAGAAACTTTGCACAGTTCTTTAAGGTAAAGGTAAAGGGACCCCTGACTATTAGGTCCAGTCGTGACCGACTCTGGGGTTGCGGCGCTCATCTCGCTTTACTGGCCGAGGGAGCCGGTGTACAGCTTCCAGGTCATGTGGCCAGCATGAATAAGCCGCTTCTGGCGAACCAGAGCAACGCACGGAAACACCGTTTACCTTCCCACCAGAGTGGTACCTATTCATCTACTTGCACTGGTGTGCTTTCGAACTGCTAGGTTGGCAGGAGCAATGGGAGCTCACCCTGTTGCGGGGATTCGAACCGCCAACCTTCTGATCGGCAAGTCCTAGGCTCTGTGGTTTAACCCACATCGCCACCCGCGTCCCGCTTGCACAGTTCTTTAGTACGGAATAAGTCTGCAAACCACATTAAGATCATTTCTGGAGAACGTAAAAGGGCTGCAGGCCTTGTCCAAGCCTTTCAAACAGTAGCTACCTTTGTCAATACGAAGCAATCAACACACAGAAACAGGGCTGAATTGTCCAAATCCAGCACACCTTAAACTAATGACTCCTATACACTTGAAGATATTGCGTGCCTAACCACAAGCAACAGGAAGCCACACGACACAGGAATGTCACCCGCTGTTCAAATATTGGCACTAGTGTTTGACGTACAGAAATTGATAGGGTGGCGACGCACACCCTCCCTTGACCTTCGTGGACTCGGCATTCCCAGATCGCTCTTTCATGCTGCCCTAAGAAAGGCGCCCATTTGTCACTGAAAAAAGCAACATAACCCAGAATTTGCAGCAGAACGCATCATACACCTTTTGCTTCCAAAGTAAGCTCCAAATCTCAAATACAGCTAAACCTCTAAGTTTGGGGCCTGTAAAAAAGAAAAGGAAAATTGTCATCTTGTGGGGGGTGGAATAACCAGTTTCCTCTGCATTTGGGGTAAAAGTGACCATTACAAGCTTGACGTTCCCCCATCTTTCAGCCAAATGAGGATAGAAAGTCAGATTTTCCACTTCCAAGCACACAACCAGAGCAGTTTTGGTTGTTGTTGTTGTTTTAACAGAATAAATCTGAGCTTTGGTTGAGAATGTGACTTAAAGGATGTTTATCAAAGTGCGATCAGCACAGAAGCAGTAGGAGTCTCTCTGGCCAAACACTTTTGCCATAACAATGTTTGAACAAGAGTTCAGGGGCCCGGGAGCAACATGGTGCAGAGCTACAGCCCAGCAGGACTGAAATGGCTATGGACAATCGATTCCAGATGGCTACCTAACTGCGCATCCGGTTCCCAAAGGGGAGGCTCGGTTTGCTCACGTCAGGGCAGTTCAGGAAGTCGCCAAGGAGCCTCGGCCGGGCGGAAAGGCTCAGGAGAGGCGAACGGAAAGCCGCAGAGGGACTAGGAGTCAGGATCTCTCCAGTTCAAAGCCCAGCCCAGCTTGTACTTCACTGCAGGGCCTTAGACAAACCACCCCCCCACCCTGCTCCTCCAACCTGCAATATGAGGGTAATAAATAAACTCCTATGCAAATGCCAAGTTATGGCGTGGGCTCCTCGCTGACATTCCAAGCTCTGAACATGGCCTGAATGTGGCAACAGACCCAACACACCCCTTTTTCTTTAATCTGTCCCAGACCAAGGATGGGAGGGAGAAGGCTATTATGGCTCAGTTGCTTGTTGAGAATTTCCTCGGAAAAACAAAGAGAGGAGCAGCTCACATCGGTTTCCCCCGGTTCATACCTGGTGTCCTGATGTTCCGGACAACAACTGCTACCAATAGCACCAGGCAGCACAGCTGATGGGAGTTGTAGTTCAAGGCACCAGCTTATTGGAGGAGGGGAAAAGAGAGCTCATTTATACAAGTATCAGAATGCTGCAGTGCAGCACTTCGGGCTGCAGGTGAGTAAAGGGTGGGGACACATGTCTTGAAAGCCCTTTACATGAAGCAAACTAACATATCAAGTTTTCATAGCCAAGTCTCCATGCAACACCCCTACATGCATGTTTTTTTAAAAAATGTGCAAGAGGAATTTCCTGCGAACAAGCATTCCAACATGAAACTTAACCCATCAATTTTCAGCCTGAAATGGTACCACAGAGGAAGAAATTACAATAAACCTGCAACTTCCAGGGATCGCACCTAAAGCCTTTATGATCACAACCCATTGGCAGGTGGGAGAACGAAAAAAAAATTCCCAGACTCCCACCCCCTCTCTGCCTCCATTTCATTTTATTTTTCAACTCTCTTTTTTCATTTGCCAAGTGTGTACAGCTGAACGTGTGCAAATTTCAACCTAAGTTTTCCATTCTGGGGAGGGAAAGAAGGCGGAGAAAGGAATAGATCATCTGTGCGACGACACCTTGAAAGCCCTTCCTCTGGCGTGGAAGCCATATGCTGCCTGGCATGCTTTGCTCTTGGCTGCGCCTGCCCCATAAAAATAGCTCAGCTGCAACGTCACAGTGACAAGGTTGATTCAAAGCCTGTGTCGCCAGGTGTAGTGGGAGGAGCACGATGCTACCGTTCAGCGTTTAAGAGGCCGCACCTTTTCCTCCCCCAGCAACTGTTACGTGAACAGGCTTTCGGAAAGACACATACACATTCCCTCCAGGCCGCAAATATGCCAGAGACATGGGAAAGTCATTAGCTTGGCTCTCACACAGCAAGCCGTGCCATTAAGTCTAGTGGCTACTACTCTCTGGTATCTTGATTTCAGCCCAGATATTTCTGAGGGGAGGGGAGGCCGAGGAGCCGAGCACGCAGGGAGGGTCTTGAAAGTTTGAGGCTTGTTACATGTATTTGAGCAACACATGCTCATTCTATTCAGAAAAAAATATTCCCGCAAGGACTTTCCTCCTGCCAACTTAGAGCCGGTACAGAGTCCCATGCCTCCTTGAATTTGGCTCCGCTGTTCTTAGCTGAGCCTTAAGACAGCGTGCAATTAAGATAATTAAACTAAATAGCAGATGGCCCACCACCGCTTGCCATCCAAATCCAGAGCACAAATGCTCTGCTGGACGATACAAACGCAACGTCCGCAACAGCCAGGATATTCTTCCAAAGTCTCGGAGTAATTTCGCAGGCGCTGGGGACTGGCGGGGAAAGAGGGGGAGATTTCCCCCTTCTAGCACTCAGCAAGGTAACTAGGATTTTATAATAGAAATTCTACATGACTTGAGGTTGAAGACAAAAGTGAGGAACGCTGGCCACTGCAGCTTGGAAGGAGGAAGGCTGGACCAGAAGCTTGAGGGTTAAGTCCGGTAAAAAAAAAAAGAGGTTATTGGAAAATGAAATTGCCACACAGCTGCTATTGATCGGTATAAAGATACGGCTTTTTAGAAAGCACCCTTGTGTATTCCCTCCCAATAATTGTAACAGTAAATGATATTATATACAGTAAAGTGCTTCTGGAGTATTAGCACACATTCGTTCTAGCAATGCTTACAACGACCCTGTAAGGTAGGTTAGTATTATTGTAATAGGAGGGGGTGCCGGGGCAAGAGCATTGTGGAAACAGCAGAACCAAATACACCCAAGTTCCCAACTCTCGTCTCCCAGATGCAGCAGACTTTATTCTCTAAAACAGGAGCAACTATGCTGAAAGACAACAGACTTCTTTCAACTCCAGCCAGCATGGCCAGTAGTCTGGACACATGTTAGCTACTCCTGCGATTGAAACACACATACAGTACTATGCAATTGACAGAGGTTGTAGACATTGTGCACACACGTGCGCTTCTCAGATCTGAGAGGCACAAGGTGGTGGTGGGGAGGATACGTAAAGCAATAAACGAGGCTGTCTGTTAATGTAAGCCTTTGCCACACACAAAGCACATGGCTTTAACACTGAGCAAACTGCAGAGGGATTTGCTACAGTTAAACAGTGCAGGCAGCTGGGGAATTCAGTCTGCCCCTACGACTATTTCCACATCACAAGCTGCAGATATGAGAGCAGAAACCCTGGCAGCCCAGTATGACGGGGGGGGGGGGGGGGCTGGCACAATCAATGCAAGTCAGTGCTACTGGACATGACAGCTGACCTCAGGGAGCTGGCTAACAACAGCAGGGGAAACTGAAGGCCTGGCTTTCAAGGGCTGGACTTGTTGGACTTGTCCAATAAAACCACGCAATGAAGTGGCTTTTAACTACAGGGGGGCAGGGGAATTAAATTTACCAATCATCTATGAGCAATGCCCGAGGCAGCAAATGTTTGCGCTGTTGTCATTAATTTATGAAGGCCCTAAAATGTCTAAATGCTGCACATTTTTTGGAAAAGAACAGTGCTTGGCCGCAGGCTTCCAATCTAATAGAGTCCAGACACATTAGGATGGAGGGGGGGAGGAGACAAAGGGGGCAGTGGGTGGAAAACCCGTATACAAGGTAGAACTTCCCCTTCTTTCTCAGCATTTAATGGCCAAGCCACCCCAGTCTGGGGTGTGGGGAGACAGCTGCTCCAAGGGAAGAGAACATACGCATCACCCATAAAAATGGTGTGTGATGTATGGGGATGCTAACTTAGCAGCCCAGATCTCCCAGGGGGGTTTTCTGTGGTGAGCCAGTTTGTAATTAAAAAACGCTTCCCCAGCAGCTGAGGAGGGAAGAGGGATTGGGGGGGCGGGAAGCAGCAGTCATTCCTTCCAGCAGCTCTTCCCCATCCCCCTCTGCAGGATGAATCAATCAAGGGAGAATGCTGGGAGAGGGATGGCTGGCAACACGTGCTCTTCACCAGGCAAGTTAAGCTGCCCCACCCAGCACTGCTTCTCCTCCTCTTCCTACCACTCCCTGCTCACCCCCCCCCACCTCCATCAACATTTCCATAAGCAAACTCCAGCCACCTTGAACAGTGACTAAGCTGCAACCTGTGTGCCCTCTTCTCTAGGCCCACACCGGCCCTCCCAACTCTCCATCGCAGGCGGCAGCACTCCACAGACCTCACCACCACCCCGGCCAACAATTTGCTCCCTTCTCTCCTCCCAAAAACTCTGCCACTGCCACCCCAACATGAAACAGAAAGGTATCCCCGTGAAATAACGTCCTCCACGTCATCATCAGAACTAGGGTCAGCACGTGCTGGTGCCCTAGTCATTTCCAGTCCCTTCTGAATTTATGCCCCCAAAATGCAGCCCCCTGGGTTTCTCCTGTCCAGAACCCACACCTCACGAAGCACACTGCCAGAATCTGAAGAAGTGTGCATGCACACGAAAGCTCATACCAAGAACTAACTTAGTTGGTCTTTAAGGTGCTACTGGAAGGAATTTTTTTTATTTTGACTGCCAGACCCCTAAGCCAACAAACCCCACACCCAGAAGTCTCAGTCCGGTAACACCTATCTGCCACCCACAATCGTCCACCTGCTGCTCAATACAAGGCGACTGCAGTCCTGCAACAGGGGGAAAGTCTCAATGGATTGCTTCAGAGTAGACCTGCACAGAACTATACACATCTAAGACTGCCCAGGGCAAAACAGGCCCTCTGATAATCTAGCTTCCCCTTACACCTTACCTTTGGTGTGCTTTGTCATATTCCTAGATCATGCAATTTCACTTCCACCCCCAGGATCCACTGAACACCGCCACACACCGAATCCAGATTCAGAACCACTGTTTGGCAGATCAGAGTAAGCATGGGCTCTCTGTATCCCTATCACAGTCCTCGTTGGGGCTCCTATCCCCACCCAGGGCTGCCCTTTGTCCACCATCACCCCGCTGGCAAGGAACACCTGCACCCCAAATGTACCCCTCTCTGCCTCCTCCAACCCTCACATCACAACATTATCACACACCCTTGAGAGCCAAGATCCAGGGCACTGAAAACCCCTCTCCCCACCATATTATCCCCACCACCACCCGCAAAGGAACGGCACACGCAGCCAAAAGCTGCTCACACAGGACTCAAAGCTAAGTGCATTTTTTTTTATTATCTGTACAACACCTGGTGCACTTTGGAAAGCGAGATTACAATAAATAACACGCAGACAGCCATTGTCTCCCAAAGCAGCTCAGGGCAATTAAAACACACACACACCAGACAGGCCCTACTGCCAGGGCTACACAAACTAAAAAGGAAGACAGGCAGGGGAGGAACAGAAGGGAAAGGTGGAGAAAGGTAAGTTCCTCAAGGCCAGAGCAAAGTGGTAAGCCGCAAATAATAATTAGTATTGGCGTTGTTATTATATAGATGCCCTCCAGTGTGTAATCTGGCTTGCTGCCGCCTCCACCGCTGATCCCAGCACACCCCATCAAAACCCACTGGTCCCCCCAATCTCTTACCTCCCCCACAAACCTTTCACACTTCTACCTTCTCTAAGCCACAACAGGAGCACTGCCACCATGCAAAGGTATGTCAAGGAAGGTGGAGAAATGGCTCCCCCAAAATGCACGCTCGGGTTAAAGGCGGATCTCCTGGTGTCTGCAAAAGGCTGAAGATCGCTGCTCCAGGCCAGGCCGTGGAAGCCTCTTTCCCGATCCCCATTCCTACCCCACCCTCGGAAACAATTTTAATTTTTTTTTGCTCGCCCAACGCGGGGAAGAACCACCACCTACGGGAAAAACCCCACTCAGGACCGCGCCACGTTCTCCTAACTCAAGACTTGCAAGCTTCTCTCCCCCCCCCCCCGCGACCTCCTTTCCTGGAGCTTTAGTTTTCTCCCGTTTTAAAAAAATTAAACTTGCACGGATTCACACAGACACGCACGCGCGCGCACACACACACGAGCCCCCGGGGACGACGAGGGAGTGCATGAGACCACCTAATAATAATAATAATTCCAGTCCTAAGGTAAAGGAGAGAGAAGAGGCCCAAGGGAGCAGCACTCTGCACATGCCCAGAGGACCCCTCGCCCCTCTTTTTTATTTTTAAGGCTGTGTCTCCCCCCAGTCCTGAGGTAAGAGAGAGAGAGAAGGGGCCAAGGGAGCAGCACTCTGCACATGCCCAGAGGACCCCTCGCCTCTATTTGTTTTTAAGGTTCTCCCCCCAGCCCTGAGGCAAGAGAGAGAAGGGGCCAAGGGAGCGGCACTCTGCCCATGCCCAGAGGAACCCTCGCCCCTCTCTTTATTTGTTTTTAAGGTTCTCCCCCCAGCCCTGAGGCAAGAGAGAGAGAGAGAGAAGGGGCCAAGGGAGCGGCACTCTGCCCATGCCCAGAGGAACCCTCGCCCCTCTCTTTTTCGTTTTTAAGGCTGTTTCTCCCCCCCCCCAGTCCTGAGGTAGGAGAGAGAGAAGGGGCCAAGGGAGCGGCACTCTGCCCATGCCCAGAGGAACCCTCGCCCCTCTCTCTATTTGTTTTTAAGGTTCTCCCCCCAGCCCTGCGGCAAGAGAGAGAGAGAAGGGGCCAAGGGAGCGGCACTCTGCCCATGCCCAGAGGAACCCTCGCCCCTCTCTCTATTTGTTTTTAAGGTTCTCCCCCCAGCCCTGCGGCAAGAGAGAGAGAGAAGGGGCCAAGGGAGCGGCACTCTGCCCATGCCCAGAGGAACCCTCGCCTCTCTTTATTTGTTTTTAAGGTTCTCCCCCCAACCCTGAGGCAAGAGAGAGAGAGAGAAGGGGCCAAGGGAGCGGCACTCTGCCCATGCCCAGAGGAACCCTCGCCTCTCTCTTTATTTGTTTTAAAGGTTCTCTCCCCAGCCCTGCGGCAAGAGAGAGAGAGAAGGGGCCAAGGGAGCGGCACTCTGCCCATGCCCAGAGGAACCCTCGCCCCTCTTTTTTATTTTTAAGGCTGTTTCTCCCCCCAGTCCTGAGTCCTAAGAGAGAGAAGGGGCCAAGGGAGCGGCACTCTGCCCATGCCCAGAGGAACCCTCGCCTCTCTTTATGTTTTTAAGGTTCTCCCCCCAGCCCTGAGGCAAGAGAGAGAGAGAGAGAAGGGGCCAAGGGAGCGGCACTCTGCCCATGCCCAGAGGAACCCTCGCCTCTCTTTATGTTTTTAAGGTTCTCCCCCCAGCCCTGAGGCAAGAGAGAGAGAGAGAGAAGGGGCCAAGGGAGCGGCACTCTGCCCATGCCCAGAGGAACCCTCGCCCCTCTCTTTATTTGTTTTTAAGGTTCTCCCCCCAGCCCTGAGGCAAGAGAGAGAGAGAAGGGGCCAAGGGAGCGGCACTCTGCCCATGCCCAGAGGAACCCTCGCCCCTCTCTTTTTCGTTTTTAAGGCTGTTTCTCCCCCCCCCAGTCCTGAGGTAGGAGAGAGAGAAGGGGCCAAGGGAGCGGCACTCTGCCCATGCCCAGAGGAACCCTCGCCCCTCTCTCTATTTGTTTTTAAGGTTCTCCCCCCAGCCCTGCGGCAAGAGAGAGAGAGAAGGGGCCAAGGGAGCGGCACTCTGCCCATGCCCAGAGGAACCCTCGCCCCTCTCTCTATTTGTTTTTAAGGTTCTCCCCCCAGCCCTGCGGCAAGAGAGAGAGAGAAGGGGCCAAGGGAGCGGCACTCTGCCCATGCCCAGAGGAACCCTCGCCTCTCTTTATTTGTTTTTAAGGTTCTCCCCCCAGCCCTGAGGCAAGAGAGAGAGAGAAGGGGCCAAGGGAGCGGCACTCTGCCCATGCCCAGAGGAACCCTCGCCCCTCTTTATGTTTTTAAGGTTCTCCCCCCAGCCCTGCGGCAAGAGAGAGAGAGAAGGGGCCAAGGGAGCGGCACTCTGCCCATGCCCAGAGGAACCCTCGCCTCTCTCTTTATTTGTTTTTAAGGTTCTCCCCCCAGCCCTGAGGCAAGAGAGAGAGAGAAGGGGCCAAGGCAGCGGCACTCTGCCCATGCCCAGAGGAACCCTCGCCCCTCTTTATGTTTTTAAGGTTCTCCCCCCAGCCCTGAGGCAAGAGAGAGAGAGAAGGGGCCAAGGGAGCGGCACTCTGCCCATGCCCAGAGGAACCCTCGCCTCTCTCTTTATTTGTTTTTAAGGTTCTCCCCCCAGCCCTGCGGCAAGAGAGAGAGAGAAGGGGCCAAGGGAGCGGCACTCTGCCCATGCCCAGAGGAACCCTCGCCCCTCTCTTTTCCCGTTTCTCCGCAGCCGAGGAGGGAAGCGGGGAGGCGCCTCCTCCGGGCTCACCTTGCGCTGCTGCTTCTCCCAGGCTGGGTCGAGCAGGAGGTCCCGGTCCCAGTCGTCCTCTTGAGCCATGTAGTCGCCGATGCCCGGCCCGTTGCCGCCGTACTGGTAAGAGGGTTGCCCGGCAGCGTGGTAATCCACCATACTATCCGCTTCGGGGCGGGGGGGGGGAGCTTCGGCGCGGAGCGAGCGGCTTCCGTGTGAGGGAGAAGGAGCGCCCAGCTCCGTGCGAGGCGGCGGCACTGACCCAACTGACGACGCGCCGGCGCCGCCGCTGCCCAGAGGAGCCGCTGCGCCTGCGCACGGCCGCCCTCTCCGACACGCCCCCTTCTAACCACGGAGCGCATGCGCATCCCCGCGAGGATTTTTTCTTTATGAAGAGGGCGGGGCGGTGGCAAACCCGCCCACAATCACAACAAAAACAAAAGCGGGACCCGCCCACTCCTTTCTTATTTAAAAGAGGGCCAACGGGAGGGCTTTTTGCGCACGCGCGTTCGGTGGCCACACCCACCCAGCCGCCCGATTGGCTCTTCTACGCTCCGCCTCTGCTCGGCCCTCGAGCTTCTGTCGCTCAGAGGAGCGGCAAGGGTTGGGTTTTTATCTCGGCGCGCATGCGCGAGTGGCCTCGGCCCCACCTTCCCGCACCTCAGGGAAATCGCGCCCAAATCAGCCTCTTACGTTCATGGGCGGTTTTATTATATCATACGTGTTCTGTATGATTAATGCTACTTTTTTTTGCCTCATTAAAAGCATTCTAGATTAAAGACGTTGATTATAAACAGATAACGTTTAATCACCACGGGGTTGTTAATATTCATGAAGTGAGCTTAATTAATATGCCATGGCGTGGGTATTAAATTAGTACCTATTAATGTTGTCCAACACAGCAACTAGATAACATGTTATCAGTAAATCTATAATATCCACACCGCATCTGCTGGAAGACCGTTGCCCACACTCAAATACCAATATAATCGAATTTTAAATGTGTTTTTCCTGCAAACAGCCACACCTTGCACAAATAATCTCAATATTGATTTATTTTCACATCCTAGTTTGGGCTCTTGAGGAGGCAGGAGGGCACAGTCTTTTCCTGCAGATAAGTTGCTTGGAGACTCGGTTTTCCTGCATCTCAGTAATGCCAATGTGCATTGAAAATACCGTATTTTTTGCACCAAAACACTCACTTTTTTCCTCCTAGAAAGTAAGGGAAAATGTGCATGTTATGGAGGGAATGCCTACGGGTGGCATGCCTACGGATTTTCCTCCTCTAAAAACTACGTGCGTGTTATGGTCGGGTGCGTGTTATAGAGCGAAAAATACGGTAATACATGTACACAACATAAATTGAAACCGCTACGAAAACACTTTTAAGCTGTCTCCCACCCAAAGAATTCTGGGAGCTGTAGTTTATGGAAGGCGCTGAAAGTTGTTAGGAAGCCCCCTATTCCCCTCAACAAGCTACAATTCCCAGAGGTCCCTGCAAAGAGGGACTGATGGTTAAACTGCTCTGGGAATTATAGTTCTGTGAAGGGGAATGAGGGGTCTCCTAACAGCCCTCAGCACCCTTAATGAACTACATCTCCCATCATTCTTTGGGGAAGCCATGGCTGTTTAAAGCGTTATCATAGCGCTTTAAATGTATGGTGTGGATGATGGCCTCAGAAGGAAACATAACTGGGGCAGAGCCTGTGCTTTGCATGAGGGAAGGTCTAACATTTAATCCAGCTGGATCCCCAGTTTACAAAGTTGGACTGGGGTTGAACTAGATCACCTTGGGATCCCTCCCAACTCTACAATTCTATGAAAGTGATAGGAAAGAATCTGGAGACCCCGGAAATTCACTGCCAGTGAGAATAGATACAGTGGTACCCCGCAAGACGGAAAACCCGCAAGACGAAAGGGTTTTCTGTTTTGGAGGCGCTTCGCAAGACGAATTTCCCTATGGGCTTGCTTCGCAAGACGAAAGCCCATAGGGAAATCTCCGGGGACCTGTTTTAAATTGCTGGCGGTCGGGAGCAAAGACTTTCGCCCACAGCCGGCCTTCAGAAGAGGTCCTGGACCTCTTCTGAAGGCCGGCAGGGGGCAAAAGTCTTTGCTCCCCCCCGCCTGCCTTCCCGGGACAGCAGAGACTTCTCTGCTGTCCCGGGCGATCTTAAAATGCTGGCGGGCGGGAGCGAAGCGTTCGCTGCCGACCCCCAGCATTTTAAAATCTCCCCGGGACAGCGGAGGCTTCGCTCCCGCCCGCCAGCATTTTAAAATCGCCCCGGGACAGCAGGGGCTTTTAAAATGCTGGCGGTCGGCAGCAAAGCCCTCCTGTCCCCGGAGCTTGCGGGGCGGGAGGTGGGAAGAAGGGCTTTTCTTCCCACCGCCAGCCTTCAGAACAGCCTTCTGAAGGCTGGCGGTGGGAAGAAAAGCCCTTGTCCCCCCCCCAGCCTTCAGAAGAGGTCGGGGGACAGACTGTCCCTGGACCTGGTCTGAAGGCGGTTTCCCTAGGAACGCATTAATTGATTTTCAATGCATTCCTATGGGAAACCGTGCTTCGCAAGACGAAAAACTCGCAAGAAGAAAAAACTTGCGGAACGAATTAATTTCGTCTTGCGAGGCACCACTGTAGATAGATAGATAGAGAATAGTCATGGAGCCTTGGGGCCTAATGTGGCCCCCATATCTCTTTATGTGGCCCTTGGAACTCCTCCTAAAGGACCTCTTTGCACCCCAGGTGTTTTTTGCCTGGCTGGAATGTGCCCTTGAACCCTGATCATGCCTCCTGCTTGTCTGTATGTAGAAAAGACAGGGGCATGTGAGCATTTACAGAAACTAGCCTACAACATAGCTGTCAACTGTCTCTTATTTGGCAAGAAAGCCCCTTATCCCAGCGCCGTGTCCCGCTGCTGTCCCTTATTGATGATGTCCCTTAAATTTCCCGGGTTTCAAAGGAAGCAGCTCCTCTCCTTCCCTCCCTGCCGGCCAGGGAGGAGGGAGGCTCCAACTGTGTTGCTTGGCTGCATTTCTCACCCAATAAGGAGTCTAAGAACGACTGGGGGGTGGAGCTTGCATCCCTTGTGCCAATCAAATCGGCCGCGTTGCCTGGGGACTTTGCTCAGCGCTTCCCAGCGGAGAGGTGACGGTGGTTTTCCTTGCTGCATCCCCTTTGCCGGGTTGCTGCGCTGTGGGAACCACCGCTTGAGGCTTCGTTTGGCTACTGGCTGGGCTTTCTGCCTTTGGCTTGGAGGGGCTCAGAAGTTGAACATACCCGTGCTTTGAAAATCCCTTATTTTGGCTGCTGAGCCCTTATTTCCGAGGCTGCTGGTCCCTTATTTTCAAATCTGTAAGTTGACAGCTACGGCCTACATTTATGTGTGTTGCTCTGCCCACTTTTGACACTACCCAGCCAATGGGAATGTGGTTCCCTGAAGGTTCCCTAGAAGGAAATGCAGCCCCCAGTCGGGAAAAGGTTCGCCACGCAAGACAATGCTGAGTTAGACAGTCTGATTTGATAGAAAGGTGCTTCCTTTGTCCGATACGCAGGACCTGCATTACTTGAAATAAAAAGGCCACTTGAAGGCAAACCCTTTTTGCATCAATGCCGTTCTTGTCTCCAACAACCCGAGTAGATCCTGTGGTCCTGGGTTTGGAAAGAGAAATTAGCTGCCCTTTGCACAAGAAAAGTCTCTCGTCCCAACTAGTTCTAGGCAGCAGCAGAAGAAGAAGCAACAGGTCACCAGCAGAAAAAAGCAGATTTTTTTTAACCACAGGTTCCCTAAACTGTAACCTCACTATCTGTGTCTATGGTAGGTTCCCTAAACTGTAACCTCAGTTTTGCACCACGAAAGGATGTGGTCGAATCCTCTATCCACCAGCATGACTGATCATGACAACCCAGGATGAGAGCCATGGACAGCTTTTTATTCTGACACTGCTCTTCTACCTATATTATTATAAATATTCTATTAAAAAAAATTCATTTATAAAAAGATGGGGGGGAGGAAGACAAGAGTGAGTGAGAATGGAGGGAAAAAGTACTGTTACATTAAAGGTAAAGGGACCCCTGACCGTTAGGTCCAGTTGCTGATGACTCTGGGGTTGCAGCACTTATCTTGCTTTATTGCCCGAGGGAGCCGGCGTACAGCTTCCGGGTCATGTGGCCAGCATGACTAAGCCGGTACCTATTTATCTACCTGCACTTTGACGTGCTTTTGAAGTACTAGGTTGGCAGGAGCAGGGACCGAGCAACGGGAGCTCACCCCATTGCGGTGATTCGAACCGCCGACCTTATGATCAGCAAGCCCTAGGCTCTGTGGTTTAGAACACAGCACCACCCACTTCCCTCCACTGTTACATTACCATACATTAATATACAGCGGTACCTTGGTTCTCGAACTTAATCTGTTCCAGGAGTCCGTTCGACTCTGAAAACGGTTTGAAAACCAAGGCGCAGCTTCCAATTGGCTGCACTCAAGTGGAAGCCATTTTGCTTTATTTCATCGGCACTGAATCCTTCAACATTCAGCTTCATCGGTTTTATGAGAGAGGGCAAAAAAGAAAATACACACAAAGCATTTCTCTGCCTGCTTTCTGGAAAAGCCAACTAGCTTTATCCAGCGAACGTTTGCACATGTTCTGCTCTAAATATGTGCGGAAACGATTCTAAACTACCACTGACACATCCAGCAGTAAGCTGAGTGCCCCCGGGAGACATTCCAAAATAGGAAGCCGGTGCAGAAAGTCCCGCAATAGGAACCAATTAGTTCCGTCCACCTGCACAGAAGTTCAGGCCTTCAGCAGCAAATTCCTTCGCTGTGCATTCCATTTTGCGTAGTCACACAATCCCTTGGACAGACCCGCAAGGGAGCACAGGGATAGCTGCTCAGGGACCCAGGCGTCTAGCGGTCGTGATCACATCTGCAAGGAGCAGCAAGCAGCTCAGACCTGGACAAATTAAACCTGCATTAGAAACATTTGCAGCATTTCCCAGGTCAGGGGGGATTGGAGCAGCCTCATCATGAATAGGACATAATCTCAAAACACTGCCTCAGAGTAACACAGATTGTGTGCCAAAGTTAAGGTGTGTGTGTTGTGTGTAAAAGGTAAAGGTAAAGGGACCCCTGACTATTAGGTCCAGTCATGACCGACTCTGGGGTTGCGGCACTCATCTCGCTTTACTGGCCGAGGGAGCCGGCGTACAGCTTCTGGGTCATGTGGCCAGCATGACTAAGCCGCTTCTGGCGAACCAGAGCAGCGCACGGAAATGCCGTTTACCTTCCCGCTGCAGTGGTACCTATTTATCTACTTGCACTTTGACGTGCTTTCGAACTGCTAGGTTGGCAGGAGCAGGGACTGAGCAACGGGAGCTCACCCCGTCACGGGGATTCAAACCGCCGACCTTCTGATCGGCAAGCCCTAGGCTCTGTGGTTTCACCCACAGCGCCACCCACATCCCATGTTGTGTGTACAACATGCAAATATGTGTGTGCAACATGCAAATAAACCCCAGGTTGCCCAGCTTTTGCATGATGAATTCAGAAAGCTGCAGGGAGGAAGGAGCTCCACAGGGCCTCAAACTCCTTTCCCATGACAGTCTGAAATTCCTGCCCAGTCCCTCGGTCCAGCCCCGGCTTTTGAAGCTCCACCAAGTGCTGTATCAACCACCACCTTGAGGACAGAAACTTGCTCTCTTTAGGGCGTGAAAGCTGAGATTATCTGGGTTCTGAGTAACCACAACTAATTCCTAATTCCAACTGGGCTGGACCAGTTCAAGTCAGACGAGGTGCTCACATCCCTGGGCATTGGCTGTGCCAGCTGGGGGTCCATGAGTCTCATTACCTTGGCTCCCCCTAGACTAGACGGAAGGGCTTCCTTATAGAAACCATTGAAATTTTAAAAAGGTCTTATATATACACTAAATGTTCATAAATTACCAAACAAACACGTACATAAATATATAAACCACAGGAAAACAGCCATGAAGCCATTTTGGCTCCCAAACTGACCAAATGTTTTCTCTGCAAAGTCAAAGGAAAATGGAAAAGCCTCCCCATTGTCTTTTCCTTCACAAATCCTGTCTTAAGGGTATGTCTGTGTACGAACAGGGTGAGCCTGTGACCTGGCTCAGGAACTAAGTATTTATCATTACAAAAGACTGGCCAGGCTCCCCAGGGTTTCCAATCAAGTGACCATTAACAGATAACCTTCCAGACAGGAGGTAAACAATGCACTCAGATTTCTGTTGTAGACCACCCCTTTCTGTGATGTAGGTGTGATGTGTCTGGCGGGTGGTCTTGAGCTACACCCCTTTCTGTGATGTATGTATGATGTTTCTCAGGGTGGTCTTGGACTCCAGGGCGGGCAATTTAAAATGACTAGATAAGGGCGGGCACACCTTTGTTCTGGGTTCCTCCTCCTGCATGTGAGGGGAGACCCTGTTACAACAGTTCAATAAAGATCAGGCTTACGAGCTGCTTTGCTTCTCAATATTCTCTGGCTAGCTTCTGTTATTTTCTCCGACCGATGAAGAACATGCAAAGGACTCTATAAGGGCTCTTGTGTCCCCCATAACATAATAAGGGCAGATTTCCGTTTATTGCACCAGGCTATCTAGGCAGGCCTGAGGTGAGCTCTGATGCCTCCCATAAATTATATGCTGGGTTCTGTGACCTGAATGATTTTTCAAGTCTTGGGGGCATTTGGGTGGGGAGCTGCCTCTCTGCCTGGTCCCTGTTTGAAGATCTACTGAAGATGAGATGTTGGCATCTTAATGGTCTGGTTTAGTCCGGTCCCAATCCTGTGTGGACAGAGCATCATCTTTGTTTGGGTGGCTGTTTTTGATCTCCTGCATTCCACAGTGCCGTTCCCCTGAACTTCATCGCTCTCTGGGTAACACCCACCCATTCTGTCTGCTGACTGATCAACCCAGGAGCCTCCCTTTTCAAAGAGAGGTTAAGATGGTACAAAATGCCAACCCAGTGACACACCATTGTAGGTAGCAACCCCCAGTCCTTTGTTTCGTTTACGTTACCCGCCTTCATTCCATCATTCCGCCCCAAGTAGCGTCAAAGGCAAGAGACGACACAACCGGGTTGTTTCAACCTGAGACAATACAGCACAGGTCATCCCGTTCGGAGTTTCGCCTTCGTGACGGATGCGAGAGGTGAGCAGCAGATGAAGGAAGAGAGTTAGGCCACAGCTTGCCTGATGTGAGCAACCACTCTGGCCAACCCTTCATCCTCCCTCCCTTTGGATGGGTGTTGAGCGTTTAGGAATTGGGATCCCACGAAACTCAGAATCGGGGCCAACTCCCTGTTTCTTGAAGATGCCGATTTAGGAGTAAAGCCTTGCCTTCTGCCCTGCTCACAGGTGCTTCTAATGTTGTTGTTGTTTAGTCATTTAGTCGTGTCCGACTCTTCGTGACTCCATGGACCAGAGCACACCAGGCACTCCTGTCTTCCACTGCCTCCCGCAATTTGGTCAAACTCATGCTGGTAGCTTCGAGAACACTGTCCAACCATCTCGTCCTCTGTCGTCCCCTTCTCCTTGTGCCCTCCATCTTTCCCAACATCAGGGTCTTTTCCAGGGAGTCTTCCCTTCTCATGAGGTGGCCAAACTGTTGGAGCCTCAGCTTCAGGATCTGTCCTTCCAGTGAGCACTCAGGGCTGATTTCCTTCAGAATGGAAAGGTTTGATCTTCTTGCAGTCCATGAGACTCTCAAGAGTCTCCTCCAGCACCAGAATTCAAAAGCATCCATTCTTCGGCGATCAGCCTTCTTGATGGTCCAGCTCTCACTTCCATACATCACTACTGGGAAAACCATAGCTTTAACTATACAGGCCTTTGTTGGCAAGGTGATGTCTCTGCTTTTTAAGATGCTGTCTAGGTTTATCATCGCTTTTCTCCCTTTTCTTGGGAGAAAAGCAAACAACATACCTGCCAACATTTCTCCAATGAAAATATGGATGTCCTGTTCCATAATAATAATAATAATTTCATTGTTTATACTCCGCCCATCTGACTGGGTTGCCTGAGCTGCTCTGGGCAGCTTCCAATAGATATAAAAACATAATAAAACATTAAAGAAAACTTACCTATACAGAGCTGCCTTCAGGTGTCATCTGAAGGTTGTATTGTTACCTATCTCCTTGCCTTCGAGGCCGCATAACTCCAACATTTCTCCAATGAAAATAGAGACGTCCTAAGGAAAAGCGGGACATTCCGGGATCAAATCAGAAACCAGGACGGCTTCTGTAAATCTGGGACTATCCCTGGAAAATAGGGACTTGGAGGGTCTGCAACAGGAATGGGTTTTCAAAATAATAATAAAATAAACCTAAGTGACCTGCACTCTAGAGTATAATCCTCTTATCAGCCTCAGGGGCCACTAAGATGTGGAAAGGGCAAGCATATCAGTATTTCTCAAACTTGGGTCGCCAGCTGTTTTTGGACTACAACTCCCATCATCCCTGACCACTGGTCCTGCTAGCTAGGGATGATGGGAGTTGTAGTCCAAAAAACAGCTGGCAACCCAAGTTTGAGAAACGCTGGAAGCTAGAGCATTCGAAAGCCACTGCTCCAACCACTCAACCTCACTTCTGTAGAAGCTGGTTCCTGCTCCCAGTGGGAGAAATAAAAAGTCTGAGAACCCCCTGCATTGATCGATGGAGAAATCCCAGCCAACATCTAAACACACACACAAAAACACACACACACAAACACACACACATCTCTGGAATGTTCAGCATCTTGGCGGACAGGAAAGGCGAGGGCTTGACCCTGGCTGGACCACTAAGTGGAAAACAAAACGGGGAGGGAGGGGGAGAAGAATAGCCAAGAAAAAATGTTGGAATTGCAAACAGCAAGGATTTGCCGCTGGGGGCGGGGAGGGAGAGAACCCACAGCCAAGTTTGGAACAGCCCGAAATGTGTTCATCTGGTCTGCAGCCAAATCCCCAGTCCCTCCTGGAGAATCTCCACATCTGGAGACGGCCTTTATATGGCCGCCTAATGGAAGCCGCCTTCCCCCTTTTTGCAAACTGCAGAAATCGCAGCCGCGCAGCCAGGCCAGACAGTCTTGGCCTGCGTAAAACAGGCTGTGGGGTTGGGGAAACAGCTACGAGTGATCTGCAGCCATCTGGCTGTCGGCAGCGAGAGCCTTTTCAGACAGGCTGCGCTCACACAGATCCAGGTGAGACCACCTGAGCTTTGAGTGCAATGGCCTCCAAACCGAGCGCTAGATCCTGTGTGCAAGGGGATCCCACGAGGTAGCCTAGTGGGTCTGTCCCCTGTCTTTTTACCCCATCAACGCTTGCAGTCCTCAACGCTGGAATTTATTTATTTTTTGCACCCCAAAGGTAAAGGTAAAGGGACCCCTGAAAGTTAAGTTCAGTCGCAAACGACTCTGGGGTTGTGGCGCTCATCTCGCTTTTCAGGCCGAGGGAGCTGGCGTTTGTCCGCAGACAGTTTTTCCAGGTCATGTGGCCAGCCTGACTAAGCCGCTTCTGGCGAAACCAGAACAGCGCACGGAAGCGCTGTTTACCTTCCCGCCAAAGTGGTACCTATTTATCTACTTGCACTTGGCGTGCTTTTGAACTGCTAGGTGGGCAGGAGATGGGACCGAGCAACGGGAGCTCACCCCGTCATGGGCATTCAAACCGCCAACCTTCCAATCGGCAAGCCCTAGGCTCAAACCCTGGGCTTACCCGTCTTCCCCCCAACATTTCATTCAGGTTAGCACTGCCAGATCCATTCTCTAGTACAGTGGATGCTCGGGTTGTGAACGTGATCCGTGAGGGAAGCACGTTTGCAACCCACAATGTCCGCAACCTGCAGCACCGCCTCTGCGCATGCGCGGGTTGCGATTCGGCACTTCTGCACATAGCGCATTTTAGCGCTTCTGCGCATGCGCCGAAACCCAGAAGTACTTCCGGTACTTCCAGGTTTGGCGCAAACCGGAATCACGCAAACCGAAGCATCTGTAACCCGAGGTATGACTGTACCCCTTTATCAGGAGTAATCCACCCCAAAAAAAGTTCTAAAGAAAGAATGACGACAATAGTGTCAGATACAAAGAGGCTTGCAGCAAGCATAGAGAAATCCGCAGTCTGTGTCTCCCAACAACCACATTACTGAAATATCAATAGCAGGAACCAGAGACGGAAGGCGACAACTTGTTTCATGCCAGATGACTTTCCGTGGGGTGAAGATGGCCTGGGCAGTTTCTGGGCCACACTCATAAAACCGGCATGGGCGATTCTCAGCAAGTCTTGCCTGGGGAGGTGGAGAAGGGAGGGGGCCTTCATTTTTTCTCCCACGTCAACTCAGGTAGAGTCAGCTTACAAGGAACAGAGAGGTCTTTCTTCCCTATTCCTGGAGGGATTCCTGAAGTTTTGGGCCCAGTTCCCAGTAGCGCGGCCGGCCAGAGAGAAGCTTTATTCGGTCGAGTTCCCAGACGGGAATCAAGACAGATTACAAAATGCAATTGACTTTGGTTTTTTTAAAACAAAATGTTTAAGGGTGTGTGTGTGTGTGTGTGTGTGTGTGTGTTAATTTACAGCTATTACGTTCAGAAAAAGACCTTCCTCCTAGGAATAATGTCAGCGGAAATCAGAAAAGATATAAGACCATTGTTTATGTATGGAATGTAACAAACAAAAATCTGTCCTTATTCCCTTATGGGGAACACAAGAGCCCTTATAGAGTCCTTTGTAGGTTCTCCATCGGTCAGAGAAAATAACAGAGACCAACCAGAGAATATTGAGAAGCAAAGCAGCTCGTAAGCCTGATCTTTATTGAACTGTTGCAACAGGGTGCTCCCCTCACACGCAGGAAAGGAGGAGGACCCCAAACAAAGGTGTGCCCCCCCCTTAAATAGACATTTTAAATTGACTGCCCTGCAGTCCAAGATCACCCCCAGAAACATCATACATACACCACAGAAGGGATGTAGCTCAAGACCCCCCCCAGACACATCACACCTACATCACAGAAAGGGGTGGTCTACAACAGAAATCTGAGTGCATTGTTTATCTCCTGTCTGGCAGGTTACCTGTTAATGGTCACTTGATTGGATACCCTGGGGAGCCTGGCCAGTCTTTTGTAATGATAAATACTTAGTTCCTGAGCCAGGTCACAGGCTCACCCTATTCATACACAGACATACCCTTAAGACAGGATTTGGGAAGGAAAAGACAACGGGGAGGCTTTTCCATTTTCCTTCGACCTTGCAGAGAAATATTTGAGATCAATTTGGGAGAGACAAAATGGTTTCAGGACTTTTTCTGTGGAGTTTCAGACATGTGGTTTATATATGCAGTTATGAACAATATATATATGGTTAATATATATATATATATATATATATATATATATGCTTTCGTAGATTTTCACGGGTACAGGAATGTAGGTTTTGGTGTCTTCGGGTGTCTTCCCGTGTAAGAGTTGGGGTGTCTAGGCGACGTTTCGACGAGGTCTCACTCGTCATCTTCAGGCTGGTGCTTTCGGCTTCTTGTTACTAGAACAGAGCAGGATCTCAGTGTTTGAGTTCCTATAAATACTGTTGAGGGGGTGTGGTGTATAGCCTCCAACGTTCTGGGCAGAGAGGAAGTTCCTAGGTTAATGTGCCTTTTCTTCTTTTGTTCATTAATTACTTGAGGGATATCTTGAGTGATTACTTGAGTGATATTCTGAGAACCACTTAGGAGGGTCATTAGGTGTGGATTAGTTGCTAAAGCTTTCGTGTCTTGACCTCTTGACCTTGTAAAGAGTTTTTCTGAGAAGATGGCTGTACTGCACTTAGTTGTGCTCTGGCTTGGCTTCGTGTATAGGGGCGAGCTGTGGTTTTGTGCCCTGTGCCAGCCAGATCTGTGTAGGGATTGCAGGGGGGTGCAGCATCCGGAGGTGCCACTATGGTTTGGCTACTGGATGGTGTCTGTAATTTATCTGTGGAGAGGGTCTGGGTTTGGGTCTGGTGTGGTTGATTGGAGATGGCGTTCTGTGTGCCTCTGGTTCTGGTGTCGGTTTTTGTGGGGAGGGCTAATTTCCAGATGTCTGGCAGGCGGGACGTGTCGTCACGCTTGTTCATGTTGTGAGGGTGTTTCTCTATCTCGATGGCTTCCATGATTATTCTCTTGTGGTGATGTTCCATGTTAAAGAGCAATTTGGAATCTGCAAAATTAATTTCGTGTCCTGTTTCTTTCATGTGTTGGTAAAGAGAGGAAGTTTTTTCTTCTTTTTTGACGGCATTCTTGTGTTCTGCGATACGTGCATTTATTCGTCTGTTTGTTTGTCCAATGTACGTGGCTGGGCAGACTTTGCAGGGTATTTCATAGACCCCTTGGTTTTCTAACTGGATTTTATCTTTTGGGTTTCTGAGGATATTGGCTATTTTTTGGTTGGTGCAAAAGGCTGTTTTGATATTGTGTTTATGGAGGATTTTGCTAATTTTATCTGTAGTGCCCTTGATATAAGGAAGGAGGGCCATGCCATTGTTTTCTTCTGTGTCTTGGTTTTTGGGGGGTGTTTCTTTTTGGATTAGCTTCGTAACCCTGTTTTGCTGGTATCCGTTGGCGATTAACACATTTGAGAGATTCTGTAACTCAGTTGTCAAGTGGTCTTTGTCAGCCAGGCGTTTGGTTCTGGAGATGAGAGTCTTGGCTACAGAGTTTATTTGTGCAGGGTGGTGGTGTGATTGTGCATGTAAGTAGCGGTTGGTGTGTGTTTTTTTCCGGTAGATAGTGTGTCCTAGGGAGCCATCAGGTTTTTTGTAGATTAGGACGTCAAGGAAGGGAAGTTGGTTGTTGGCTTCTATTTCCATAGTGAATTGTATTTTGGGGTGTAGGCTGTTGAGATGTGTGAGGAAGCTATCTAGTTTTTCCTTCCCGTGTGGCCAAATTACAAAGGTGTCGTCAACATATCTGAGCCAAAGTTTGGGTTTGTGTTCTGACTTGTCTAAAGCATTGGTTTCAAAGTGTTCCATGTACAGATTTGCGATGACCGGTGAGAGGGGTGATCCCATAGGTGCTCCTTCTATCTGTTTGTATCTTTGTCCATTGTGGATGAAGTACGTGTTGGTTAGGCAGTGGTTGGTCAGGTCCAGGATGTATTCGGGGGGATTGTATTTGTTTTGAATGGCTGTCAAGGCTTCATTAATGGGCACTTGTGTGAAGAGAGATACAACATCGAAGCTCACAAGTAGGTCATCGGGATGTAGGTTTTGCTTCTTTATTGTTTCTATGAACTGGAAGGAGTTTGTAACGTGTGAAGCGATAGATTCTGCATAGGGCTGAAGTTGCTTAGCGAGAAATTTAGCGAGATTTTGTAGAGGTGAGCCTATGGAGCTGACTATTGGTCTGAGTGGTGTTCCTTCTTTGTGTATCTTGGGGAGACCGTAGAGTTTGGGGCATCTGGATGATTTTTCTCTGGGGATGATTCTTAGCTGGATTTCTTCACTGATAGGAGAGGCTTTTATTTTGGATTTGGTGGTTTTTTCCAGATAGGTGGTGGGATCTGTTTTTATAGGTTGGTAGGTAGGGTCTTGGAGTAGATTTGATAGTTTTGCTTGGTAGTCCGATGTGTTCATCACAACAGTGGCATTACCTTTGTCTGCTGGGAGAATGATTATGTTGTTGTCTTTCCTCAGGTTGGTGAGTGCTTTCTGTTCTTCTTTGTGTAAATTGCTTCTGGGTGGTTTGCTGGAGCAGAGGATGTTGGTGACTTCAAGTCTGATTTTATTGGCTTCATCTGGGTTGATTTTGGTTAGGCTAGCTTCGACTCCGCATATGATGTTTTCCGTGGGGATGCGTCTCGGGGCGACTGCAAAGTTGAAACCTTTGGAGATTACTTTGGTTTCAGTTGAGGTGAGGATACTTGAGGGATATCTTGAGTAATCACTCAAGATATCCCTCAAGTAATTAATGAACAAAAGAAGAAAAGGCACATTAACCTAGGAACTTCCTCTCTGCCCAGAACGTTGGAGGCTATACACCACACCCCCTCAACAGTATTTATAGGAACTCAAACACTGAGATCCTGCTCTGTTCTAGTAACAAGAAGCCGAAAGCACCAGCCTGAAGATGACGAGTGAGACCTCGTCGAAACGTCGCCTAGACACCCCAACTCTTACACGGGAAGACACCCGAAGACACCAAAACCTACATATATATATATATATATATATATATATACACACACACACACACACACATATATAACCTTAAATGTTTTATTTCAGGAACAACAGCAGACAGAATATTAGTGGCAAGAAATTGGAGGAGAGGGAGCAGACAGGGAGGAGGAGGTGTTGGAAGTGGAAGAAGAACAGGGTTTAGTGAGCTGGGAGAGTCTGTGGCAGAGAGCAGTCTAGAATCAGAGGCAGAAGCAGAAGCTGGAGAGGAGGGGGGCCGAGAGGCCGAGATGAGGCAGGCTGGTGAGCAAGCCAGGAGGTCCTCTCCTCCTCCTGCAACCAGCTCCCTTCCCCCCGGTCTCCCAGAACCAGAAGGGGTGTGAAGAGGGTGGAGTAGAGAGAGACAAGATGACAGAGTCTCAGATTGCTTGGGAAGGAACTGGAGGAGGAGGAGCCTTAGACAACAGTGGGAAGTTGGGGACCTTCAGTCCCCACAACTGTCTCATTGGGGCAAGACCTACTGAGAAGAGTTGCTGTGTTCACTAAGCCTGAGCTGATTTCTTTCTTTGACTAAAGAGTTCACTGTGAGTTGTAGCTGACCTGTTCCCAACCTGCACCTTGACAAGCAGAGGCTTCCTTTCCCGGAATTATTTTCCTTCCGGCTGGTCATTTTATAGAGCCATCATTTAAGAATTGGCACATATGGTTCCCTTCCACCTCTTCCTTCCCTGTCCGCTTTTCCTTTCATTCTCCGTATTTTAGATTCCAAGTCTGCAGGCAGAGATTGCTTTGTTCTGATGGTACGTAAGCCACTCTGGGAGCCTTTTGGGTTGAAGACAAGGGTGCAAATGATCTAAATAAAAACAAACAGGATAAGCACCTCTGATTTCCTTCTGGGGGGAGAGGAGGGGAGAATGGAAGGAGAGAAAAAAGTTGCAGCCAGAGGTCAGGAATGACTCTGTAGTTGCAATCAGGGGGTCACTGGGTTTCACCTGCCTTCTCCCCTGTCCCTGTCCCACCCAAAATCCAGAGAAACTTTATCATGCAGCTGCTTCCAGAATAACTCCAATACGGCTTTCTGGACTTTTAGAGTGATACATAAAAAATATTGCAGATGGGGTAGACATTTTGCTAGTTGCTAATGTACCTAGCAGTGGGAAGCGGGTGGCGCTGTGGGTTAAACCACAGAGCCTAGGACTTGCCGATCAGAAGGTCGGCGGTTCGAATCCCCACCACGGGGTCAGCTCCCGTTGCTCGGTCCCTGCTCCTGCCAACCTAGCAGTTCGAAAGCACGTCAAAGTGCAAGTAGATAAATAGGTACCACTCCAGCGGGAAGGTAAACGGCGTTTCCGTGCGCTGCTGTGGTTTGCCAGAAGCGGCTTAGTCCTGCTGGCCACATGACCCGGAAGATGTATGCCGGCTCCCTCGGCCAATAAGCGCCGCAACCCCAGAGTCGGCCACGACTGGACCTAATGGTCAGGGGTCCCTTTACCTTTACCTAATGTACCTAGTAGAGGGACATGGGTGGCACTGTGGGTTAAACCACACATATTTGCATGTTGTACACACAACATGGGATGTGGGTGGCGCTGTGGGTAAAACCACAGAGCCTAGGGCTTGCCGATCAGAAGGTCGGCGGTTCGAATTCCTGCAACGGGGTGAGCTCCCGTTGCTCAGTCCCTGCTCCTGCCAACCTAGCAGTTCGAAAGCATGTCAAAGTGCAAGTAGATAAATAGGTACCGCTCCGGCGGGAAGGTAAACAGCGTTTCCATGCGCTGCTCTGGTTCGCCAGAAGCGGCTTAGTCATGCTGGCCACATGACCCGGAAGCTGTACGCCGGCTTCCTCGGCCAATAAAGCGAGATGAGCGCCGCAACCCCAGAGTCGGTCCTGACTGGACCTAATGGTCAGGGGTCCCTTTACCTTTAATGTACCTAGCAAGACTGCTATCTAGCTTGGGGGCTGCTTTTGGAGGTTGAAGTTACTGGATATTTTCAGTTTGACCTACTAGTGAACTTGAGGCTCACTTAAAATTCTGATGCAATCTTTAGCGAGCTGTTAATTTTCGGTTGTCTTCAGGGTGGTGTTCCAGTGATCTTGGACTTCATTATGTATCATTATTGTACTACATACTTGTGTTTAGACTGGGTTGCTTAAAAAATAAAATGAGAACCGCTTTTAGCACAGATGCATTTCTGGAAAATGCAGTATATAAATAAATGGAATGCAAGAGCCAGCACACTGACAGACTAGAGAAATAGCAATGCCAATTACCTACTGCACCCCGTGAGTCACACATTGGAAAAACCTGAAATAGTCAGCTGAGTGAAGACAGTTCAGGGATTCAGCCCAATTTGAGGCATCACAGACCAAAGAACCATCTAGCACAACCCCAGCAATGAAGGAATCACAACTAAAGAAACTCTGACATGATATATAACGAAATGAAAAAACTATTTAAATACACTTTCCCAAAGAAACCAGAAGCATTTTTGCTAGGGATAACAGGGGGTGAATTAAAAAAGGAAGATTGCAAACTATTCATGTACGCAACGACTGCCGCTAGAATCTTAGTGGCTCAGAAATGGAAATCCCAAGAAATCCCAACTTTAATGGAGTGGCAGACAAAAATGTGTTGAATACATGGAATTGGCGAAATGGACTTATAAGATTCGGAACCAAAAAGGAGCAAAGTTCGAAAAGGATCGGAGTAAATTTGTTGAATATATACGGCGTAACTGTAAGAATTTAAAAACTGTAGCAGGGTTAATGTAAATCTTGTGATGTGGATGGAGTGTAAATAAGAAACTGTAAGAAAAGATTTGAGACATGAAAACCGTTGAAGGGATGGAAGGAAGTCCGGGCGCAATAAGGTGCAGGGTAAATAAGAAGACATACAGATTTTTGAATGTAAGAGTATTTATTTTATTTGTTGTTGTTACAAAAAAGTAATAAAAAGTATGGGGGGGGGGGAGAATCCTTGACAGTTGGCCATCCAACCTCTGCTTGGAAACTTCCCATGAAGGAGAGTCTACCACGTTCTGAATCCGTTCCACTGTCAAACGGAACAGGGATGCGCGTGGCGCTGTGGTCTAAACCACTGAGCCTCTTGGGTTTGCTGATCGTAAGGTCGGCTGTTCGAATCCCTGCGACGGGGTGAGCTCCCGTTCCTCTGTCCCAGCTCCTGCCAACCTAGCAGTTCGAAAGTACACCAGTGCAAGTAGGTAAATAGGTACCACTGCGGCAGGAAAGTAAATAGTATTTCCGTGTGCTCTGGCTTCCGTCACGGTGTTCCTTTGAGCCAGAAGCGGTTTAGTCATGTTGGCCACGCAACCCGGAAAGCTGTCTGCAGACAAACGCCGGTTCCCTCGGCCTGAAAAGCAAAATGAGCGCTATACCCCATAGTGGCCTTTGACTGGACTTAACCGTCCAGGGGTCCTTTACCTTTACCTTATGCTTACCTTACTGTCAGAAAGATCTTCCTAATGTTTAGTCAGAATCTCCTTTCATTTAGTTTAATAATAATAATAATAATAATTTTTATTTATACCCTGCCTTCCCCTTCCAGAGCCGGGTTCAAGGCTGCTTACACCAGTAAAATTAAAATAGAAACATAATAAAGGGGTGGGGGACGAAACCCAATTTAAAATACAGGTTAAAATGCAATTTAAAATGCAGCCTCATTTTAAAAGTAGCCCATAGATCAAACCGTAAGGGGAGGGAAGACCTAAGGGTCAGACTGAGTCCAAACCAAAGGCCAGGCGGAACAGCTCTGTCTTGCAGGCCCTGCGGAAAGATGTCAAGTCCTGCAGGGCCCTGGTCTCTTGTGACAGAGCGTTCCACCAAGTCGGGGCCAGTACTGAAAAGGCCCTGGCCCTAGTTGAAACCAATCTAACCGCCTTGCAACTTGGGACCTCCAAGGTGTTGTCATTTGTGGACCTTAAGGTCCTCCGCGGGGCTGGAATATCCTTTCTTGTCATTTAAATCCATTGTTTCGGGTCCTACCCTCTGAAGCAGGAGAAAACAAGCTTGCTCCATCCTCCACAAGACACCCCTTCAGATTTTTGAAGATGGCTAACATTTCACCTTTCAGTCTCCTCTTCTCCAGGCTAAAGATGCCCAACTCCCTCAACTGTTCCTCATAAGGCTTCGATTCCAGACCCTTGATCACCTCTTCTACACACACTCGCTTGTCAGCCTCCTTCTTAAACTGTGGAGACCAGAATTGGACACAGGGCTCCAGGAGAGCTGTGATGGAAGGCAGAATAAAATTAAACTCTTACTTCCCTTATTTTCTGGACACTATACTTATGCTCATGCAGCCTAGAATTGCGTTAGGGTTTTCGTTTTTTGTTTCGCCGCTGCATCACACTGTTGACTCGTGTTAAGCTTGTGATCCTTTTAGCTGTTGCTAACATTAAACGAGTTAGGAACATTTCCAATTAAACGTGCTAGGAACATTTTTGTCTCCTGCCTACTACTCATCATGGAGCCTCATCCAGAGATTCCATGAAGCTTTCCGCCCCCCCAGAACTTCACCCTCTGAGGAAGGACTTGAAGCTGCCTAAGGGGGGCATCCCATATTTTTGGGGGGAATCGCAGCTTTACATTGAGCAGCACTTCTCTTGCAGCACTTTTTGTCATCCTGCCACTCCTTGGTGTGTGGAGTGCCCCAGGGCACGATACTCTCCCCGATGCTTTTCAACATCTTTATGCGCCCCCTCGCCCAGCTTGTCCGGAGTTTTGGGCTGGGCTGCCATCAGTATGCTGATGACACCCAACTCTATCTGTTGATGGATGGCCATCCTGACTCGGCCCCAGACACATTGATCAGATGCTTGGAAGCTGTGGCTGGATGGTTACGTGGGAGCCGGTTGAAGTTAAATCCTTCGAAGACAGAGGTCCTCTGGCTGGGACGGGACGATATGGGTTTGAGGGGGCAACTCCCATCTCTTGCGGGGGTGCAGTTAGTGCCAGCACCGTCTGTTAAGAGTTTGGGTGTAATCTTCGATACCTCCCTCTCCATGGAGGCACAGATTGCAGCTATAACAAAGAAGAAGAAGAAGAAGAAGAAGAAGAAGAAGAAGAAGAAGAAGAAGAAGAAGAGTTTGGATTTGATATCCCGCCTTTCACTCCCCTTCAGGAGTCTCAAAGCGGCTAACAATCTCCTTTCCCTTCCTCCCCCACAACCAAAACTCTGTGAGGTGAGTGGGGCTGAGAGACTTCAGAGAAGTGTGACTGGCCCAAGGTCACCCAGCAGCTGCATGTGGAGGAGCAGAGACGCGAACCTGGTTCCCCAGATTACGAGACTACCGCTCTTAACCACTACACCACACTGGCTCTCAAGGCGGCATTTTTTCATCTCCGCCAAGCTAAGCAGTTTGCTCCTTACCTCTGTCGCCCTGACCTCGCCACTGTGATCCACGCAACGGTCACCTCCAGACTGGATTATTGTAACTCGCTCTACGTGGGGCTGCCCTTGAGACTGACCCAGAAACTCCAGCGGGTGCAGAATGCCGCAGCGAGACTCCTTACGGGGTCCTTGCCGAGGGATCACATTCGCCCGGTGCTATACCAGCTGCACTGGCTCCCAGCGGAGTACAGAATCAGGTTTTGCTGGTTTTAACCTTCAAAGCCCTATACAGCCTAGGACCCTCGTACCTACAGGACCGCCTCTTCTGGTATGTCCCACGGAGGACCTTACAGTCTTCAAACAAAAACATCTTGGAGGTCCCAGGCCACAGGGAGGTTAGGCTGGCCTAAACCAGAGCCAGGGCTTTTTCGGCCATAGCCTCGATCTGGTGGAACACTCTGTCACCAGAGACTAGGGCCCTGCGGGACTTGACATCTTTCCGCAGGCCCTGCAAGACAGAGCTGTTCCACCAGGCCTTTGGTCAGGGCACAGCCTGACTCCCTCCTTTGGCAATCTTTACAAAACTTTAGTTTATGGTTGCCATCAATTTTGATTTTAATTAATTTTTATAATGGTTTTATAATGTTGCACTGTTTTAGTGTTGTTAGCCGCCCTGAGCCCGGCTTCGGCTGGGGAGGGCGGGATATAAATAAAATTTATTATTATTATTATTTTAGTTTAGAGAAAATTTAAGAGGCCGCACGATCATTTATAAAATTACGCCTGGCATGGAGACAGCAGATAGAGAAAGGTTTTTTTTCTCTCGCTCTTTCCTAACACTAGAACTCATGGGCATCCCATGAAATTGAATGCTGGAAGATTTCGGATAAAAGAAAGCCATGGAAAACTGACTTAAAATTTACAGATTGTTCCCTATTGAAGGAGAATTACATGAAGATGATGTACAGATACACAACACCAGTGCAGTTAGGGAAAATGTACAAAACTAGCTCAAATATATGTTGGAAGTGTAAGGAAAAGGAGGGGATATTTTATCATATGTGGTGGGTTTCTAAGGTAATTTAAAAAAATTGGGAAATGATTTACAACGAATTGAAGAAAATGTTCCATTTAACATTTGTTAAAAAACCCGAGGCATTTTTGTTGGGGATTGTAGGGAAAGACCTGCCAAAAAAGTTGAAAAACATCTTCATGTATGCGACAACGGCTGTGAGAGTTCTGGTTGCACAAGGATGGAAGACTGAAGAAACCCCAACTAAAGAATCATGGCAAGAAAAATTGACAGACTATGCAGAACTGGCAAAACTGACATATAAGCTATGGGACAAGGATAACTGTGACTTTAAGGATGAATGGGAACCCTTTACAAAGTATCTGAAGACGCAACAAAGCGAACTGGACTCCTTGGCAGGTTTTGAATAAACATTCACAAACCTTATATTGATAATAATCAGCTAGATCTATACAACTTTGTAACATGCAGAAAACAACATTCTTAGAGAAACCAAAGACTGGAACTGAGGAAAGTCGGGGGGTGGGTGGGTTTTGTGTGGGAGGGGGGAGGGAGGAAAAATGGGGGGGGGACAAGGATGATATGTTTTTGGATAATATGTCTTGTTATAATTCTGAATAAATAAATAAAAAGAAAGAAAGCCAGGCAGGTCAATTCTCATCTTATCTATGCACCTATTTCCCTACCAAGCCCACTTGCTTCAGTGTTTGAGAACCAGGTTAGTCCCACCTGTGCCTCCATCACCAACAATATCTCTGGCCCAGGCTGCCCCTACTCACAAGAAGTCTCTGGACCAGAGGCAGCCATGGATAGGGTCTTCAATACACTGTTGGACTCCAAAACTGAGCTAGAATGGCCAACAGTTGAGGATGATGGGACTTGGACACCAACAGCATCCGAAGACCCGACGCCGATGGCGCGTGCTGTAAACACTAAGGGAGCTGGGCATGTTTAGCCTGGAGAAGAGGAGGTTAAGGGGTGATATGATAGCCATGTTCAAATATATAAAAGGATGTCACATAGAGGAGGGAGAAAGGTTGTTTTCTGCTGCTCCAGAGAAGCGGACACGGAGCAATGGATCCAAACTACAAGAAAGAAGATTCCACCTAAACCTTAGGAAGAACTTCCTGACAGTAAGAGCTGTTTGACAGTGGAATTTGCTGCCAAGGAGTGTGGTGGAGTCTCCTACTTTGGAGGTCTTTAAGCAGAGGCTTGACAACCATATGTCAGGAGTGCTCTGATGGTGTTTCCTGCTTGGCAGGGGGTTGGACTTGATGGCCCTTGTGGTCTCTTCCAACTCTATGATTCTATGAAACACCCCTTTTCTGCTGCTCCCGTTTCCCCGTTGTTGGGTTACCTTTGCCCATGCAAAGACCACCACTTGTTCCTGTGGCCTGCGGACACTCTCATGAACTGTGCCTGCCACACGTCTGCAAGTGCTGCATGGGGCTTCTGCAACTGCAAGGCGCAAAGGCAGAAATTTGTTTCTGAGAAGTCAGGAAGCTGCAGTGCTGTTCCAAAACGAACACAAGCTTCTAGTCCTGAAGATTGCAGCACTGGATTTCGAAAGGTGTGGGCAACATCCGGCCGCTCTCCAAACAAAAGCATAAGCAGAATTTCTGAAAGGTCAGGACAGATGAAACCCACAACAGCTTTTTGCTTCCATTAGCTGCGGAAAGATCACAGCTCCCAAGGCGCCTTTCTCTATTTTGGGTTTCCAGCACCATCTGATGGCAATAATGCGAATAGCGGGTCAACAGAAGATGGAAGCAAGTTCCAGAAGATTTGACTAAGCCCCAAATGAACACACATGCACACACAAAGTTGGACTCTGACATCGCTTGGCAGGGAAGACGGGGCCACAATCCTCCATTCAGTTTGGGCAGTGATCCAAGTGAGGGGTTTTGCTCTGTATTTTCAACACCTCGAGGGAGAGAGTATTTGGCATGATGAATCAGGTCAGCTCCTGAATCAGGTATGCCCCTCCCTATGCCCATGTGCAGCAGGGCAGCTAAAATGTGTACACTTGCCAGCTTGAAGAGCTCGCCCCATCCACTCCAAGCATAGCATTAATAATAATAATAATAATAATAATAATAATAATAATAATAATAATAATAATAAATAAATTTTATTTATACCCCGCCCTCCCCAGCCAAGACCGGGCTCAGGGCGGCTAACAGCCAATAATAAAAACAAGTTGATTAAAATACAATTTAAAAGATTAAGATACAACATTAAAACAATTAGGGAGCAATCTCATCATAGGAGGAGAAAGGAAAAAGAAAAAGGGGGAGGGAATCAAACTGATTCTGAGCCAAAGGCCAGGTGGAACAACTCTGTCTTACAGGCCCTGCGGAAAGAAATCAGATCCCGCAGGGCCCTGGTCTCAAGAGATAGAGCATTCCACCAGGCCGGAGCCAGTGTTGAGAAGGCCCTGGTTGAGGCTAATCTAACTTCCTTAGGGCCCGGGACCTCTAGGGTGTTGCTATATATGGACCTTAAGGTCCTCCGTGGGGCATACCAGGAGAGGCGATCCCGTAGGTATGAGGGTCCTAGGCCGTGAAGGGCTTTAAAGGTCAAAATCAGCACCTTAAATCTGACCCTGTACTCCACCGGGAGCCAGTGCAGCTGGAAAAGCACTGGGTGAACATGCTCCCATGGCAGAGACCCTGTGAGGAGCCTCACTGCAGCATTCTGCACCCCCTGGAGTTTCTGGGACAGCTTCAAGGGCAGCCCTGCGTAGAGCGAATTACAGTAGTCAAGCCTATTAAGAACCCCGATTTATTTACTTCCACTATTTATGGTGGTGATCAGGGATGAGGAACCTTCTTTTGCCTACGCAGGGCAGATCTTCGTCAGGATCTAGCCTCATGGGCCAGGTTTGACCACCTGCCCATCATCTGACATCACCAGGACACTTTGACTTGGTGCTTTGAAGTCCCAAAGTTGGGCCTGCAAAGCTCCGTGTGCTGCTGACCCAGCAGTCTTTGGTTCCACCGGCCATCAGCTTCCCCATGCCGCTTCTCTGCTGGAAACGTGCTGGAAGCACATATTAAGGTCCCAAGTCTGTGCTAGAAGCCCCAACTCTACCTGGCCTGTCACATATGACATCAGGTGTGGAGTGGCAGGTGAAGAAAAACTGCCTCGCAGGGTGAGTTCACCCAGTGGCCCAGAGATTCCCCGCCTCTGGCCTAGAAGAAGTTGTCAGCCCTTGGACCAAACCCAAGCTGCTGCTTTCTATCCTTTATTCTGATCTCAAAGGCAGAAGAAGGGTGTTGTGGACAGCAGCTGGGGCAATGAGACTCGAAAGCAAGGAATCTGGGAAGATGGCATGGGGGAACCTGGCTTTAAATAAGAATCATAAAACTTGTCGAGTTGGAAGGGGCCACACGGGTCATCTAGTCCAACCCCATGTACTGCAGAAATCTTTTGCCCAACACGGGGCTTGAACCCATGACCCTCAAATTAAGAAACTCATGCTCTACCAACTGAGCTATTGCCCCTTTCCAGGAAGTTAGTGGCTGACCATTGAAGAGAGAAACATCAAAGGCCTGCAACTGAATTTAACCCCTCCTTTGTCTCCATCCACCTTCTCTCCAGATATTTGACACCTTTAGCAAACAGCCCAGTCCAGGAACGCGCCAAGTCCTTCAGATCTTTCCATGGGGGCAATGCGTTCACTGCTCCCCTTTCAGCCCCCAGAGACTGATGTAGAGGCTGGATCAACACAAGAGGCAGATGTTGGACAGAATCATTTATTGGCCACGGTTTTTTTTTTACAACGGGGTGTTAAAATTAAATACGCAACAGGAAACGGGAGAGCTGCCGGAAGAGGCCTCCCTCACTGTGAAGAAGCCATGATGCTAGAGACACCTGAAAGAGAAGCAGAAATAGGGAGACTTAAAAGGCGGAGCTGCCTTTGAGCAAGTCGGACCAGCGACCCATCAAGGCTAGGACTGTCCAACCAGCAATGGCTTCACTGAGGAGTAAACTTGGGGTTTTCTTAATGCTAAGCAATGATCTACAACAGAGTTCTCCCTTCTACAGCAGGGGGTACAGTACTCACACTGATTTGTCAACCACAGGCATATGGATGCTCCCCCACCTGCCCCCCCCGGAATATTGTAAAGAAGAAGGTTCACACACTTAAATGGGATACTTGCAGAGGCTGTACAGACACTGTAATTCTGCACAAAGACAGAAATGCAAGAGAATTTCATGTTTCCTTTAATATATACAGTGGTACCTCGGGTTACATACGCTTCAGGTTACACACTTCGCTAACCCAGAAATAGTGCTTCAGGTTAAGAACTTTGCTTCAGGATAAGAACAGAAATCGGGCTCCGGCGGCGCAGCGGCAGTGGGAGGCCCCATTAGCTAAAGTGGTGCTTCAGGTTAAGAACAGTTTCAGGTTAAGAACGGACCTCCGGAACAAATTAAGTACTTAACCCGAGGTACCACTGCACACCGTATTTTTCGCTCTATAAGACGCACCTTTTCTCTCCTAAAAAGTAAGAGGAAATGTGTGTGTGTGTGTGTCTTATGGAGTGAATGCAAGCTGCGCAGCTATCCCAGAAGCCAGAACAGCAAGAGAACAGCGCTCCCTCTCGCTGTTCTAGCTTCTGGCTTAGCCGCCCGCAGCCTCTTCAGGGCAACGGGCAGCCTTCATCCTGCTGTCCTGAAGAGGCTGCGCAGCTATCCCAGAATCCAGAACGGCTGGCTTTTCCGGGAGGTGGAGGAAGGGACAGAGCGCACATCTCTGTCCCTTCCCCCACCTCCCGGAAAAGCTTCCAAGAGCCACGCTCCCTTTAAAGAGCTGCGCAGAGCATTGGGGGCTTTTCCCCAATGAGGGAGAAGGGCAACCCATTAGTGACAGGCTGCCCTTTTCCCTTCTCGGGGAAAAGCCTGCAAGCGGCGGACACACGCTCCACCCGGCTTGTGAAAGGGAGCGCTGAGCAGAGCCTGGGATGCATACAGGCTCTGCTCAGCGCTCTCTTTAAATAATTTTTTTTTCTTGCATTCCCCCTCTAAAAACTAGGTGCATCTTATGGTCAGGTGTGTCTTATGGAGCGAAAAATACGGTATATTCCCCCCCCCCAGCTATCACGCAGGCATGGGTAAACTCTCTTTCTCTGGCCTTTCAGACACTGTCCAGCCACATCCCCCATTGGCCCTGTGCTGTGTCCTCCTCTGGTGATTTTACACAGCTGGGTTGTGTCTTTGCACTGGGACAATACCTCTTGCTTATCCAGACAAGAGGAGGGAGATTGCGTGACTGGACACACCTTCCACTTATATGTAGTCCCTGGGAGATGAGCCACGAGGGGACGGACTCTCAAGTTGGAAAAGGTCCCCCACCTCTGATATAAATACAGTGGTGCCTCGCAAGACGAAAAGAATCCGTTCTGTGATTCTCTTCGTCTAGCGGTTTTTTCGTCTTGCGAAGCAAGCCCATTGAAGGATTAGCGGATTAGCGCTATTAGCGGCTTATCTGCTGATCGGATCAGCTGATAAGCGGCTTAGCGGCTTAGAAAAGGGGGGGGAGGAAAAAACCCCAGCAGGAACTCGCAAGACATTGTCGTCTTGCGAAGCAAGCCCATAGGAAATTCGTTTTGTGAAGCACCTCCAAAACAGAAAACTCTTTCGTCTAGCGAGTTTTCCGTCTTGCGGGGCATTCGTCTTGCGGGGCACCACTGTATATGTAGTCCCTGGGAGATGAGCCACGAGGGGACGGACTCTCAAGTTGGAAAAGGTCCCCCACCTCTGATATAAATATGTGCCGGAATATGGGGGGCAATGCCAGCAGTGATTGGGAGCGGGATCTTTCATGCCTTAAGTCGTTAGTAAGATGAGTAGGCAAAGCTGTTCAGTTTATAGACAGGCCGCTGAACTTAGCTTTGCTTCAAGAAAGAGGAGGACAAGAGCTGCGCTGGTCAGAGAAGCTGAGAAGATGCTCACTGTCAAAGTCTATCTTCTCCACAATGTTCTTGGGCTTGATGCTCTCCTCCTGGTTGCAGATAAAGATGGTCCCAGGCTCCGTCTCTGTCCAGCCGTATTTGCTCATCCAAGACTTCAGCTGGTTGTCTGCAATAAACAAGAGAAGCGTCAAGGGGCTGGGTAGAGGATGGACATGCTATAAAATAAGTTTCATCCTGCACTTCCAACAAATCCCAGTGGGGGAGCAGACACGACTTAACACTAAATGCTAAAAGCAGCAGAATTCTAAATAAGAGCCCAGAACCATGAAGGAGAGAAAACAGATTAAATTAAAAAGTCGGGGGGGGGGGGAATCAAAATGCCAGTGTAGGTGCCATCATCAGGAAACCCCACTCCCACCCTTAAGGCGATATCACATAGCATGATCAAAAACAGCTTCCAAGGTTTCACTTGGCCTCAGTTGATGCAAAAGGGACAGAATCCCACCTCTCCACTGAAGAACATACACAGAAGGTCAGATCTGTAGGCGCAGACCACCCCCCGGTTCAATCTAGCTTGTTAAGAAAATTCCCAAACCCAGATCCGCGGGCGACTTTGGGTCATTTCTCTAAGGTAGTCTATTTTAAAGTTTTTATGTGTTTATATGCCTATCGCACTTTTAAACTTCAAATCCATTGTTGTATATTGTTTTAAATGTTTGTTTTGCTATTGGGATTGTAGTTCCATTTGCGTTTCTCAAGCTGGTCTCTGAGCGTAATAAATTTCATCTGTACGCAGAAGGCTTCCCAGCAACCCATTTCTTTACTTACCTCCACCCCAAAAGCCAGTGTTCCCTCTCTGCCATGTATAAAAATATTTCACTAGTTCCTGGCTTTAAAAAGAGGTAAATGTATAGGAGGAAGATTTCTAAAGGAACTGAATTATTTTTCCTGGCTCATCTTGGACCACAAGAAACTCTTCATGGATAGGGATGGTCCGAGGACTGCTACTGATGCAACGAAACTATCACTAAACACAGAGGCCAATTCCCAAACTCAATAAAGCAGAGCCAGTTCATGGCTGAAATCAAGGCCACATATCTACAACATCTGCTAGTCATCAAAAAAAGGGATAGCAAGACCCTGGCCATCTTCACACATCCCTGCAAATCATATTTTGCTGCACAAAAGCAAATCCTGTCTGCTTTGCTCCTCCCGGCTAGTGTACAGCTAGAATAAATCATGTACCTTGGCTCACCATGACACCCAAAACAAGGACCACTGTTTGTCTGGCAAGCTAATCATCACTGTAGTTTGTTTGGAGTGGGAAGTGGAGAGCCTATATCCCTGACATGCAACTGTAAACCAGGGATCGCAATACATTTCCTCAACACTACTGCAATGCGCTCTACATGGGGCTACCTTTGAAGGTGACTCATAAACTGCAATTAATACAGAATGCGGCAGCTAGAGTGGGGACTGGGAGTGGCCGCCAAGACCATATAACACCGGTCCTGAAAGATCTTCATTGGCTCCCAGTACGTTTCCGAGCACAATTCAAAGTGTTAGTGCTGACCTTTAAAGCCCTAAACAACCTCAAAGACCCAGTATACCTGAAGGAGCGTCTCCACCCCCACAGTTCTGCCTGGACACTGAGGTCCAGCTCCGAGGGCCTTCTGGTGGTTCCCTCGCTGTGAGAAGTGAGGTTACAGGGAATCAGACAGAGGGCCTTCTCGGTAGTGGCGCCTGCCCTGTGGAATGCCCTCCCATCAGGCAATAAACAACTGTTTTACTTTTAAAAGACAACTGAAGGCGGCCCTGTTTAGGGAAGCTTTTAATGTCTGATGCTGTATTGTTTTTAAAATTCAGTTTGAAGCTGCCCAGAGTGCCTGGGGATACCCAGCCAGATAGGCGAGGTATAAATATATTATTATTATTATTACAGTGGTGCCTCGCAAGACGAAAAGAATCCGTTCCTCTTTGTCTAGCGGTTTTTTTGTCTTGCGAAGCAAGCCCATTGACAGATTAGTGGATTAGCGCTATTAGCGGCTTTTAGTGGCTTAACTGCTGATCGGATCAGCTGATAGGCGGCTTAGAAAAAGCGGCTTAGAAAAAGGGGGGAGGAAAAAAAAACCAGCAGGAACTTGCAAGACATTGTCGTCTTGCGAAGCAAGCCCATAGGAAATTTGTTTTGCGAAGCACCTCCAAAACGGAAAACTCTTTCGTCTAGTGAGTTTTCCGTCTTGCAAGGCATTCGTCTTGCGGGGCACCACTGTATCATTAAGTGAGGAAGAGCGAAGCACACGCAAGTCACTTGCGCATGGCAAACCCTGGTTGATGGCTCACTGTGATATGTGAGCATGGCTGATGTTATATGTTCCTGAGCTTCTGAGAATTTGTGCAGGATACACACCCTAATAGTTACTCACCTGTGAGGTCTCCCAGCATCTTGGCCAGAAGCCAGCGGTCAATGTGCTGGTACGTGATCCCCACCACATGACAGATAACTGCAGAGAGACAGAACAAGAGGCTTAGAATTGTGGTTCAACATGGGTTCTGAATGAACACAGGCTGCCGTTCCTCAGTTAAGGGAAACCATGGCTAGCCAAGGTTTCCTTTAACCAAGGAACTCAATATCAAGCTGCATCCCTGTGCTTTAAGTTAGGGGGGAACTTGCTCTGGGAAGGGGCTGTGGAAGGACAGAAAGTACAGTGGTACCTCGGGTTACATATGCTTCAGGTTACAGACTCCGCTAACCCAGAAATAGTACCTCGGGTTAAGAACTTTGCTTCAGGATGAGGACAAAAAGCGTGCAGTGGCAGTGGGAGGCCCCATTAGCTAAAGTGGTACCTCAGGTTAAGAACAGTTTCAGGTTAAGAACGGACCTCTGGAACGAATTAAGTTCTTAACCCGAGGTACCACTGTATTCTATTCCGAACTTAGAAATGAAAAGCGTAATGCTGGTGGTCAACAAAAGAGTTTAAAGATTCTCTCAAGGCAAATCTAAAATAAATGTAGTGTAAACACCGACAATTGGGAAACACTGGCCTGCGAGCGCTCCAGTTGGAGATCAGCCTTTACCAAAGGTGTCATGGGCTTTGAAGACGCTCAAACTCAGAATGCAATGGAGAAATACGCTGCGCAGCGGCAGTCCCCATTAGCTAATGTGGTACCTCAGGTTAAGAACAGTTTCAGGTTAAGAACGGACCTCCGGAACGAATTAAGTTTTTAATCCGAGGTACCACTGTAGCACTGGTAAAACCATAGCCTTGTAACGACCACTCCTCTTAAGGAGGCTGAGGAGAGCACATAAACACACATGGAGCTCAGAAAAGTGTGTTCAGCTCCTCAGGGAAAGGGAAGAATGAGTAAGATGGTAGGCAAAGCAAGCACACTTCTTCCTTTAATCAATCTGGCATCATTTATTTGAAGTGCATATTTTCCGTACAACCAACAACTTTTCGGTTTAACCAAAAGGAGTTATGTATCGTTAAGGGCTGTATTCAGGGCTGCAATGGCAGAATCCTGCTGGCATAACAGGTCTTCCTTTTCCACTCTTCCCTTCCCCCAGAATCTGCTCTGGGGCGACCCCCCAACTCCAATTTTGAGGGTGTGCAGGAGGCAGAGGTGCAACATTAAACACAGTCCTAAAAGAAATATAGTAGACTGGATTTTAGCGTCTGAAGGGGCAAGGAAGGAGAGTGCAGGAGCAGAGAGAAGCCCACTTACATTTCCTAACAGAGTCCTCAAAGCCAGTGATCCCATCCAGGAGATCCATGTTCTCATCTAGGGCTTGCTAGGAAGGAAACACACAAAGATGTCGCTTGGAATCAAAGCAGCTGAGCCATATGCCCTGACATCCCACCCCGATAAAAGCAAAGAAAAGGTAAAGTTGCTTTTGAATTTTAACGAAGCTAAAAATACACCCAAACATTACAAAAGTACATTTAAAGAGCTGCAAAGAAAAAAGGAATTGCAGAGCATCAGAAATAAAAAATTTAAGGCAGCCACATAAGTTAACTTATCAAATGCAGCACACTTAAAAAAGCTCTGTGTATGCTTTGCAATATTAATGGATATGCTTATGTTTTCTTTTCTTTTTAATTTCAACTCCTATCAAAAAGATCTCACAGCTGTTTACATACACGATAAGTTAAAGAAAAACCACTTCAAATGATTTGCGCAACAAATACACAAACAGTATCTATATCCATAAATTTTATACAAAGAAAATAAAATCAAAGAGGTGGGGTAATTGATAATATAATATTTCAAACAACACAACATGCATGCACTTATTCATCCAATCTCACTCACCAGCCGTTTCACACAATCATTATCACTACTCCTTAGGCGAAAGCACTACCTTGATCAGCCACTCATAAATAAACCACTCAAATTCACCAGTATTACAACCCATATGCAAAGGGTGACTGCCAAGTTACACAGATGCCTGAGCCCCACTGGACTATCTAATACTCCTCTTCCATCTCTCACCGGACAGGGGCCCAGATCTATACCAGGGAAGGCTCTTGCCCTGGAGAGTATCTAACTCGTTCCATCCACTCACTCCAAACGACAGAATCATACCTTAAAGTACTATAGTTTTCGCTCTATAGGACGCACTTTCCCCCCTCCAGAAATTAAGGGGAAATGCGTGTGCATCCTATGGAGCGAATGCAGGCTCCTTGGCTTCAATAGCAACGCAAAGCCTCCGAAGCGCAGAGAGAGCGCTACCTCCGCGCTCCGGAGGCTTCGCATTCCTTTCACTGAAGCCTGGAGAGCGAGAGGGGTCGGTGCGCACCAACCCCTCTCGCTTTCCAGGCTTCAGGGGTAGCCGCCTGAAGCCTTTGGAGCGCAGCGGGACCTCGCGCTGCGCTCCGAAGGCTTCGGGTTCCTTTTGCTGAAGCCGGGAGAGCAAGACTCCCCTGGCTTCAGCAGAGAGGGAGAGCTGCGCAGCGCCCCTTCAGCCAAGCGGGAGGAGAAATGGAAGGGGCTCCGTTTCTCCTGCTGCTTCGCTGAAGGGGCGCTGAGCAGAGAGGGGGAGAATTATTTTTTTCCTGTTCTCCCCCTCCTATGGTCCGGTGCGTCCTATAGAGCGAAAAATACGGTACATGCGACACAGCCTCAACATCTGTTAAAGAATCAACCAACTCTGGTAGCCAACACAAACACCAGCCTCGCCCTCAAGGTGACCCTGAAGATCACCACACACTCAAGGTGTTTTCCTTCTACGCTCCTGTTGACATGTCATTGTTCTGACTGTTTTTGAAACAAACAAAAGAAAAGCGAAGACAAGACAAGTTTCAACCTGGCAACCATCTCTTGGGCTCGTATGTCATTCAAAAGCAAAAAAATAATAATTATTTTTTGCAAATCACAAAGGATTGTTGAGTAAGAGATGAGCTTGGCTTACCCAGAAAGCCTGGAAGTGGCAGGTCTCCAGCAGCTCACCCAGGTATAAGATCTGACGGATGGGTCTCTCCTCTTGCTGGGAGAAATGGCATTAAGGCGGCAAATGGCACAGGGGGCAAGGTGTGAGGTTTCTTGCCCCAAATCTTAGGGATGGGGTGGGCTAGGAAATATTAACAGCCCACTGTATAGTCAAAACAGAGGTCTTTACGCAGCTACAAGGAAAGACACTGTTACCCGTTAACGTAAGTAGAACAGCATCCTTTCTTAAAATACTGCTGCAGGGTCATCGCATGGACAGTAATTCCACAGATTACTCACCCCTCCCACTCCTTCTGTGTTGGAACTCCTATTTGGGGACTTCCCTGGCTTTTTTCTGGTCCATGTAGGACCAGACTTGGATAGTTAGCCTTGGTGAAGGCTTGACGTTTTCATCCCCCCCAAAAGTTTTTGATTTGAGCTTCCACTGAAATGAGGCTGCATTTTAATGTTTTTATGTTGTATTTTAATCTTGTTTTTTAAGATGTATTTCAATCGTTTTTATATTTGGTGTTAGCCACCCATATCCCAGTCTTGGCTGGGGAGGGCAGGGTATACCGTATTTTTCGCTCTATAGGACGCACCTTTTCCCCTTCAAAAATGAAGGGGAAATGTGTGTGTGTCCTATGGAGCGAAGAAGCCATAGCCCCGTGACCCTCTCCCGGCTGGAGAGGTGACGCGCGGCTATGACAGGAGCCTCTATAGCCACGCGTCACCTCTCCAACCGGGAGAGCGCGTGCGGGGCTAAAGAAGCCCCCCGCAACCCTCTTCCGGCTGGAGAGGTGAAGCGCGGCTGTGGCAGGAGCCTCTATAGCCGCGCGTCACCTCTCTAGCCAGAGAGCGCGCGCGGGGCTAAAGAAGCCGTAGCCCCGCGACCCTCTCCCAGCTGGAGAGGTGACGCGCGACTATGACAACAGCCTCTCCGCTGCACGCCTTTCCGCTTCTCCCCAACCTGCTCTTTGGGGCTGGTGGTGGGCTTCCCCCGCCAGCCCCAAGGAGCAGGTCGAAAGGAACCTGAAGCCTGGAGAGGAGAGGGGTCGGTGCGCACCGACCCCTCTCCAGGCTTCCAAGGTAGCCGCCTGAAGGCAACTTGTTTTAGAGTGGGAAAACAAGAGGGGGAAAGTTCTCCGCCTCTCTGTGCAGCGCCTCCTGCCGCTTCGCTGAAGGGGCGCTGAGCAGAGAGGGGGAGAATTTTTTTTTCTTGTTTTCCCCCCTCTAAAACAAAGTGTGTCCTATTTTCCGGTGCGTCCTATGGTGAGAAAAATACGGTAAAACATTTTTTAAAAAAATTATTATTATTATTACTATTATTATTACTATTACTAGCACCAACTTTCTTTCTTGCTGGAGAGAATCTAATAACAGTTTGCTTTTATATTTAAAAGGGAGAGCAGTTGCAGACTCTCTCTCCAGTATTCTTTGGTGAAACTCAGTCTCTTTTTATGCAGCCAGCACAATCATAACACCTCCATTCCGCCAGTTATGCATTATACATCGTGCCAGTTGTTGGAAACTGAAAGAGGACTGCGCTCCAGTCCTCCTTGAGGGTTTCCCACAGGCATCTGTGAGAAGAGGAGGCTGGAATGTGTCCAGAGGAGGGCAACCAAAATGATCAAAGGCCTGATGCCTTATGAGGAACGGCTAAGGGAGCTGGGCATGTTTAGCCTGGAGAAGAGGAGGTTAAGGGGTGATATGATAGCCATGTTCAAATATATAAAAGGATGTCACATAGAGGAGGGAGAAAAGTTGTTTTCTGCTGCTCCAGAGAAGCGGACACGGAGCAATGGATCCAAACTACAAGAAAGAAGATTCCACCTAAACATTAGGAAGAACTTCCTGACAGTAAGAGTTGTTCGACAGTGGAATTTGCTGCCAAGGAGTGTGGTGGAGTCTCCTCCTTTGGAGGTCTTTAAGCAGAGGCTTGACAACCATATGTCAGGAGTGCTCTGATGGTGTTTCCTGCTTGGCAGGGGGTTGGACTCGATGGCCCTTGTGGTCTCTTCCAACTCTATGATTCTATGACTAGATGGGCCACCAGCCTAATCCAGCAGGCTCCTATTTTGTTTTTGTGTTTTTGTGAAGTGTCCTTATGAAGTGCAGACATCAGGGAAACATCTCCTCCCCCCAATCCCTGGTCCTTCTTTCCATTTTTTCTCACTTAACGCTCATTCCCAAGAAGAGCTTCAAGGAACCTGGAAACTTGCTCACTACTTTGTGGCATCTTAGGTAAAGATAAAGGGACCCCTGACCATTAGGTCCAGTTGTGGCCGACTCTGGGGTTGCGGCTCTCATCTTGCTTTATTGGCCGAGGGAGCCGGCGTACAGCTTCCGGGTCATGTGGCCAGCATGACTAAGAGCGAACCAGAGCAGCGCATGGAAACGCCGTTTACCTTCCCGCCGGAGTGGTACCTACTTATTTACTTGCTCTTTGATGTGCTTTCGAACTGCTTAGTTGCTGTTAATTTTTAAAAACGAAATGGGCCACAATGGCTCTTGCAACTGACAGATACGTGGTGTGATAAAGTTTTTTTTATGTCCTGACAATTTCAGTGGGAAAGACACACATCTTTAGCCTATCTGGCAACGGTTGCAATGTAGCTTGGGGCTACGGGTGGCACTGAGGTCCAAAAAACTGAAGGTTTACTGCCTTAGGATGGTAATATTTCACATTTTCATATCAATTTTAGAGCACCCACTGCACTTCCCACACATTCTCCCAGGAACTTTGTTAAGAAAAGAACAATCGTGTTGCCCCCATGTGGAGGAGCAAGGCTTGCCTAAGAGCACCTGTGAGTTGGAATGGAATGGAAGTTGAATCTGGGAACTCTTGGTTCATAGCTCAAGTCTTTGCTCCTGTGCAGCACTCCCTTCCCCTTGGATAAAGGATACATGAGCCTGGTCAATCATGCACTTGCAGAGTGTGAAATCTGTGTGGGGCAGGTTGGTCAGAGCTTTCAGGAGGATCTGGGCAGTGACTGTGGTTTGGAAGAAGGCCGGGTTAAACTGATACCTGGATATGAGATAAAAAGAAAGAATACATTGGGACCTCAGACAGAAAGGAGATCAGCATGTTATGTATCGGTACTAGAAATTAATGGTCAAGACTGAATTAGGTCTACTCGGTGTGCCTAGGACCCTCGTACCTACAGGACCGCCTCTCCCAGTATACCCCACGGAGAGCCTTAAGGTCCACAAATAGCAACACCCTAGTGGTCCTGGGCCCTAAGGAAGTCAGATTAGCCTCAACCAGAGCCAGGGCCTTTTCAACACTGGCCCCGGCCTGGTGGAACGCTCTTTCTCATGAGACCAGGGCCCTGCAGGATCTGATTTCTTTCCGCAGGGCCTGTAAGACAGAGTTGTTCCGCCTGGCCTTTGGCTTGGAGCCAATTTGATTCCCTCCCCCTCTTTCTTTTTTCTTTCTCCTTTCTCCTCCTGCGATGAGGCTGCATTTTAATATTTCAATATTTTAATGTTGTATTTTAATCTTGTTTTTAGGTTGTATTCGTTCAACTTGTTTTTATTATTGCTTGTTAGCCGCCCTGAGCCCGGCCTTGGCTGGGGAGGACGGGGTATAAATAAAAAATATTATTATTATTATTATTATTAAAAGTAGTCAAATGCAACCCTATAGGTCCAAGTGTTTCACTGTCCTCCAAAAACATGCACCAACCTTGAGAGGCACTTGGTTCACAAACCCATTTACAGATTTATCCCCAAGGCTCTTCACCAAATCAGTGCCTACGTCAAGCTGGTCACTGACCCCCAAGCACACCTAGTTTGCCCTCACTTCTTGGAACTGTTTTCAATAGCGGACTCACCGCCCCCTCCCAAAAAAAAGGGCAAGCAAGGAGCCACTCACAGTTTGAGTACAGCTAGGTTGGCCTCCAGGTCATAGGCATTCTCCTTGGCTTGCGTCTCCACGTAGCGCTCTAGCGTGGCCAGATTCTCCGGGTTATACCTGAAACGCAGAACAGATTAGGGTGAGGACCGCCAGGCTAAGGCCGCATCCACACCATACGTGGGCAGCACCGCGGCGCTACATTTAGCACTCGTGGGTTACTCCCCCCAAACAATATTGGGAGCTGTGGTTTGTTCAGGGCGCTGAGAGTTGTTGGGGGACCTCGTCCCACCATTTCACAGAACTACAATTCCCAGAGTGGTTTGACAGCCGATGCCTCCTTCACAGGAGAACTCTGGGGATCATCGCTCCAGGAAGCGGGGGAAACAAGAGAAGGCTCCCAACAACTTTCCTATATGGTGGTACCTCGGGTTACAGACGCTTCAGGTTACAGACTCCGCTCACCTAGAAATAGTACCTCGCATTAAGAACTTTGCTTCAAGATGAGAACAGAAATTGTAGCTGAACTAACAAATCGAACTGGAATACAAAGAAGGGAGGTATGAGGAGGTCCGAGGAAATAAGTGTATGGAAGTTATGTTATTGAAAATTAATGTGTTTTAACTGTTTTTTTTTCTTTTGTATGTTTATTTTTCTTTTTTCTTGTTATATCTTAAAAACTTTTAATAAATATCTTTTTTTTTAAAAAAAAAGAGAACAGAAATTGTGCTCCAGCGGGAGGCCCCATTAGCTAAAGTGGTACCTCAGGTTAAGAACGGACCTTCAGAATGAATTAAGTTCTTAACCAGAGGTACCACTGTATTGGAGACTCCCAAGCTGGTTGTAATGAGCGATTTAATATCCTAGCCAGGCCTCCATGACAACCATGGGGTTACCTGCAGACGATCCTTTTCAGGATACTACAGCAAGGCACCAAGGAGGGTAAATGACGAAGTACAGGACCGGATTGTTAAAGCCACCACAGCCAGGCCCCCATGAAGAAACCAGAGATTGTGTTGTGTTGAGAGCCAGTGTGGTGTAGTGGTTAAGAGCGGTAGACTCGTAATCTGTGGAACCAGGTTCGCGTCTCCGCTCCTCCACATGCAGCTGCTGGGTGACCTTGGGCCAGTCACACTTCTCTGAAGTCTCTCAGCCCCACTCACCTCACAGAGTGTTTGTTGTGGGGCAGGAAGGGAAAGGAGAATGTTAGCCGCTTTGAGACTCCTTAAAGGGAGTGAAAGGCGGGATATCAAATCCAAACTCTTCTTCTTCTTCTTGTGTATTATTTTATATACATTCGTAGACACTGAAGAGAAGCCGTACATAGCGGAATACTCAAATTTATTCAGAATGGCATAACCACAGTCCTATGCAAAGTTTCCTGGAAGAACCCAATACAGTGGTACCTTGGGTTACAGACGCTTCAGGTTACAGACTCTAACCCAGAAATATTACCTCGGGTTGATTACCTTTGCTTCAGGATGAGAACAGAGCGGCACGACAGCAGCGGGAGGCCCCATTAGCTAAAGTGGTGCTTCAGGTTAAGAACAGTTTCAGGTTAATAACAGACCTCCAGAATGAATTAAGTTCTTAACCCGAGGTACCACTATAGTTTCAACACATTGCCTAGGTGTACATCTCAAGGCAAAGTCGCTCGGGGACAGTTTGGGTGACAAAAGCGGCTAGTAAAAGCTTAGTCCATAGCTAATGGCTATAATGGCTGGACCATAAAGAAGGCTGATCACCGAAGAATGGATGCTTTTGAATTCTGGTGGTGGAGGAGACTCTTGAGAGTCCCATGGACTGCAAGAAGATCAAACCTCTCCATTCTGAAGGAAATCAGCCCTGAGTGCTCACTGGAAGGACAGATCCTGAAGCTGAGGCTCCAATACTTTGGCCACCTCATGAGAAGAGAAGACTCCCTGGAAAAGACCCTGATGTTGGGAAAGATGGAGGGCACAAGGAGAAGGGGACGACAGAGGATGAGATGGTGGGCCAGTGTTCGCGAAGCTACCAGCATGAGTTTGGCCAAACTGCGGGAGGCAGTGGAAGACAGGAGTGCCTGGCGTGCTCTGGTCCAGGGGGTAATGAAGAGTCGGACACGACTAAATGACTAAACAACGACGGCTATAAATGACGTAACGCAGGCGGGAAAGGCGGCGTGCCTCTGAGCACGTGCAGAGTGCCCCTCAAGGAAACAAGGAAAGCCCACAACCCGCGTCGCTTGGTTTCTGAAGTCGCCCCCGAAGGATGGGAAGGAGGGTTGTGTGGTTGCCTTGGTAACCGCGACCAGGTCCCTCCCACCCCCCTGTCAATCACCCCCCCCTCCGGGTCAGCACCTGTCGATGCCCTTCAGCAGCTTCCCCACGTTCGCCCGCATCTGCTCGAAGAGCGCCATGGCACGCGGAACCGGGAGCGGAGAAGGAGGTGGCGGCGGCGGAAGAGGAAGGGAAAGGACCGCGGCCACAGCACAGGAAGCGGAAGGAGAAGGAACAGAAGGCAGTTCCGGCCGGGCAGCCTCCGACTTCCGCTTCCGCCGAGGCGCGCCACAGGCTAGAGGTGCGGGACGCGCATGCGTCGCGGAGAAAAGGGCCAAGGAGAGGCGGGCGACGTTTCTGGCCCCGCCCCCTTCGGGGTTGAGCTTGGGCTCCTCCCCCTCCCTTCTCCCTCGGAAGATTCTATGGAGCTCTTTTGCGCGAGGGCTAGAAACTTGGTTTTTGAAATCGGAACTTCTCTGGGGCGCAGATTTAAACTGCGCCGGACTTACAGTGCACCAAGCAGAGATCCTGCTGACTGGGACCAGCGCCTGAGCGACAATACGATACAATACTATAATCTTTATTGTCGTTGTCCCATACAGAACAACGAAATTGAAAAAATCTACACCAGACATTCAGAAACCAACAAGCCTGCTATCCCAGCCTGGTTGACCCCCTAAAAACTCTTGATAAAGGTAAAGGGACCCCTGACCATTAGGTCCAGTCGTGGCCGACTCTGGGGTTGCGGCGCTCATCTCGCTTTATTGGCCGAGGGAGCCGGCGTACAGCTTCTGGGTCATGTGGCCAGCATGACTAAGCTGCTTCTGGCAAACCAGAGCAGCGCACGGAAACGCCGTTTACCTTCCCGCTGGAGTGGTACCTACTTATCTACTTGCACTTTGATGTGCTTTCGAATTGCTAGGTTGGCAGGAGCAGGGACCGAGCAACGGGAGTTCACCCTGTGGTGGGGATTCGAACCACCGACCTTCTGATCGGCAAGTCCTAGGCTCTGTGGTTTAACCCACAGTGCCACCCACGCCCCCCCAAAAAACCTCTTGATACCCCATAATTAAATACAACATACTCACATAGAGACTACCTTACAGCCATCCACGCAGTTCAAATGGCGGTGCCAGTGGGTTTACGTGGTGCATGACTCTGGTCACTCCTCCTAATCTCCTTTAGGATGCAGCCGGGCCATTTTTAGCTCCGCCCCCTGTAGCTTTTTGTATGCGATAAGGATCCCGCGATTTACCTGGATCAGCTGGGCATCTACTGATTGGACATCCCTGCAATAGGATATACCAGTTTGCTTAGCTATGGTTTCTTCAGGGAGGGAACCTTAACACCTGGTTCACTTTGCGCTATCTCCAGTGGAAAGGTTCAAGGAGTGGGGGAAGGGAAAAACAGGTCTCTGGCTGAGACCCTGAAGAGCCGGCGTCAGGCAGACGAGGCATATAGTCTGACCCAGTGGTAACAAGGAAAGGGAGCGTAGTGGCAAAATCAGAAGTGAAGTGATAGTCACAGCCATGCCCCCTTCTAAAATTGCACAATTACACAATGCTTTGTAATTGTGGATGTATTGCAGCAATCGGTGCAAATCTCCAGCTGTTGCCTTTCTGCTAGATCTACTGTGTTCTGTACAAATACATAAGCCAATGATTCAGAGTGCTCCAATATCATTTTTTGGAGCGGTTCTCTCCCCACCCCCTTTTTGTTGTTAAAAAGTGTGGCACTTACTGTAACAATTTCATGGTGAGTACCGGAACCTACCGTATTTTTTGCTCTATAAGACTCACTTTTTCCCTCCTAAAAAGTAAGGGGAAATGTGTGTGCGTCTTATGGGGCGAATGCAGGCTGCGCAGCTATCCCAGAAGCCGGAAGAGCAAGAGGGATTGCTGCTTTCACTGTGCAGCGATCCCTCTTGCTGTTCTGGCTTCTGAGATTCATTATATTTTTTTTTCTTGTTTTCCTCCTCCAAAAACTAGGTGTGTCGTGATCTGGTGCATTTTATAGAGTGAAAAATACGGTATTTTGCAGGGGCAAAGAACTCAAGCTGTGCTTTCCTTGAAGTTCTATCGTACTTAACAGAACTTGCACACCCTTTTATTGAAACAGACGCACCTTGCGTTTTCAGTATACCTGAATGCTTTGTTTTTGAGCATGCAATGGGCACAAAGCTCCACTTCCATGCTGGTCATGCGGCTCTAAGATGCTGGAGACAGACCCAGCTGCAGAAATAGTAAGGTGTCTTCGACTTCCAGTGACCCTGGACTATACCATTGACGAAGGAGCTTCTTTTGACCTTTGCACTCCTGCAGGCATCATAAGCACATAGTTAAACAATGGAACTCACTTCCGCAACAAGCTTTTGGCCGCCTACTTGAACAGTTTAAAAGGAAGATTCGACAAATTCATGGACAGCTCTCCATGGCTATGAGCTGTCCATGGAGGCGCAGGTCAATTCTGTGTCCAGGGCAGCTGTCTACCAGCTCCATCTGGTACGTAGGCTTTAACCCTCCCTGCCCACAGACTGTCTCGCCAGAGTGGCGCATGCTCTACTTATTTCCCGCTTGGACTACTGCAGTGCATTCTGCGTGGGGCTGCCTCTGAATGCGGCAGCTAGACTGGTGACTGGGAGCGGCCACCGAGACCGTATAACACTGGTCCTGAAAGACCTACATTGGCTCCCAGTACATTTCCGAGCACAATTCAAAGTGTTGGTGCTGACCTTTAAAGCCCTCAATGGCCTCGGCCCTGTATATATGAAGAAGCATCTCCACCCCCATCGTTCTGCCCAGACACTGAGGTCCAGCGCCGAGGGCCTTCTGGCGGTTCCCTCACTGCGAGAAGCAAAGTTACAGGGAACCAGGCAGAGGGCCTTCTCGGTGGTGGCGCCCGCCCTGTGGAATGCCCTCGCATCAGATGTCAAGGAAATAAGCAACTACCAGACTTTTAGAAGACATCTGAAGGCAGCCCTGTTTAGGGAAGCTTTTAATATTTAATAGGTTATTGTATTTTTATATTCTGTTGGAAGCCGCCCAGAGTGGCTGGCGAAACCCAGCCAGGTGAGCGGGGTATAAATTATTATTATTATTGTTGTTGTTGTTGTTGTTGTTACTATTATTATTATTAAGGCTCAAAGGTGGGAGGCAGCATGATTTTGAATTCAAGTGGCTGGAGTGCTAGAGTGCTTCGGGTCTTGCTTGCGGGTTTTCCACTGACGCACTGAGAAGAGGATGCTGGCCAGGAGACACATTCCTTTCTGTGTAAATTGGCGGAAATGACTGAAGAAGAAGAAGAAGAGTTTGGATTTGATATCCCGCCTTTCACTCCCTTTAAGGAGTCTCAAAGCGGCTAACATTCTCCTTTCCCTTCCTCCCCCACAACAAATCCGAGACCAGGGAAAAGAGTCGGTGGAAGAAGATTGGAGGAAATTTAAAGACTATTTACAGAAATATTGCAAAATTAAGGAATATTAGAATGATGTTGGATTGAAGTTAAGTGGTTTCTAGCTGTAATGGTTCAAAAGAATATGGAAAAATTGGATTTTTAATAGGTAAAAATTTAATGTTATAATATATTAAGATTAAAGATCAGGATAATAAGGAGGGAAAGGAATTGCTGAACTAATAAATTGAACTGGAATACAAAAAAGGGAGGTATGAGGAGGTCCGGGAAACAAGTAAATGAAAGATAAGTGATGTAAAGATGGAATTATTTTTAACTGTTTTTTATTTCCTATTTTTTCTTTTTTCTTTTTCATTATGTAATAATGTGAAATATTGTGAAAACTTTAATAAATATTTATATATATATAAAAAAAAACACATTCCTTTCTGGGTAGCCATCTGAGGGCCACATGTCAGTGGTGGGTGGGGCCAGGGGCAAAAGTGGGCGGAGCAATGAATGTACATTTTCCCTTCGTACAGTAGGCCAGTTCCTGCAAACACAGAGCCTTCTCTCTCCTTCATCACCAAGAAGTGTTATCAGAGTTCTAGACACATTGTGGGCATGCAAAAGCACTCAAGGAAGATTTGCAGCCAGGCCAGCGCAGGATGTGACCAGTGAGAGTCCCAAGGGCCGCATTGTGGCCCCTGGCACGGAGTTTCCCACAGATGTGCCAGACCCAGCCCCTTCCCTGGGGGAAACCGATCCTGCAAAAGGGACAGTGAAGAGGAGGAGATAGAGCAGGGGTCAGCAATTCTTTTCAGCAGGGGGCCGGTTCACTGTCCCTCAGACCTTGTGGGGGGCCGGACTATATGGGGGGGGAGGGGAATGAATGAATTCCTAGGCCCCACAAATAACTCAGTGATGCATTTGAAATAAAAGCACAGATTCTACTCATGTAAAACCACGCTGATTCCTGGACCGGATTTAGAAGGCGATTGGGCCGGATCTGGCCCCCGGGCCTTAGTTTGCCTACCCATGCGATAGAGGAACCGATGTGATCTCTGCTTACCCGCCAGAGGGCTTTAAAGGCCACAGTGGAGCTCACAGAAACCAATCGTGCATCAAATCAGGAAGCAGAACCCTGAGAAATTTATAAGGTGCCCTGACCACATTGCTGTTCTGACGCCCACGCGCAGTGAGAGAGTCGCAGACTTTGCAAACCTCCGCCTTGGGGTGGCAGGGGTGTGGGGTGGGGATTCACTGAACAATGGATGCCCAGGAAAGAGCTGCCCTAGACATTTCTACCCGAAACCCCCAAGAGGACTTTGAACTTCTTCTGAGAGTTGGCGGAGGGACCTATGGAGAAGTCTATAAGGTAAGCAACCAAAGCGCTGCTCCTTCCTGGAGAGACTGAATGGCTGAGGGCATCACACATTTGGGGCTACGACTTCCACAGCTGCACACTTCTTTGAAGTCTCTCAGCCCCACTCACCTCACTGAGTGTTTGTTGTGGGGAAGGAAGGGAAAGGAGAACATTCGCCGCTTTGAGACTCCTTCGGGTAGTGAGAAAGCGGGATATCAAATCCAAACTCCTCCTCTTCTTCTTCTTCACACTAATTGACCAGCAAAAACAGGATTCCTCATAATATAATCTTAGCTCTGGCAGGGAAAACCCACCTCTTCCTTTTGCATCAATTAAAATGCTCTATTTTATTCTTGGTTTCGTCCCCTGCCAGGTATATTTTGCAATCTCTCTCTCTGCCACTCTTTGAAACATCCAGCGTCGCCAATCACTGGAGCTGTTTAAAATAGGAAAAGCATCTTCGGCAATACAGCCGCATACTAATTGAACTGGGTTTGAGGACAAAAGAAATAAATATGGAGTAGGGTTCGCCTGTGGAACTCATAGCTGCATGATATTGGAAAAGCTGAGAAGTGTGTTGTCGGCCACATTTTCATCCCACAATTCCCCTAAAGACCTTGGGGAAACCTTGATCACTCCCTCCTTTTATCTTCACAGCAACATTGTGGTGTAGCTTGGCGCAGTCCTATGAATCTTTATTATTATTATTTTATAAAATATTTATTAAGATTTTACACAAAACATACAAAACATAAGTTGTTGGGGTTTTTTTAAGTTAAAAAGAATTAAACCAACTATTACACATACAAAAAAGAAAAAAGAACAACAGCTAACAAGAAAATTACCAAAAAAGAGACCTAAAAAAACCGGTAGTTGAAAAAATAAAAAAGAAGAGAAAAAAGAAAGAACAATATCTTAAAAAGAAATAATCCATTTTTCAATATCTTTAAGTTCATTTGCTTATTTCCTTGACCTCCTCACACCTCCCCTTTTGTATTCCCGTTTACAAAGTCCTTTCAGCAAATCCTTACCTTCTTTCATTTATCTTTACTCTATAATCTTAACCTATTATAACTATATATTTTCATCCAAATAACTATCTATATTTCCATATTCTTATTAGCCTTGATACCAAAACCACTTATTTTCAGTCCAACATCATTTTAACATTCATTAATTTTACAGTATTTCTGTAGATAATCTTTAAATTTCTTCCAGTCTTCTTCCACCATTTCTTTTTTTTTAAAAGCTATTTTATTAGGTTTTAACAATAGAAAAGTTTAGAAAAATACGAAAACGAAAAAGATACAAAATTACAAAATACAAAAATACAGACATTAAACACAAAAAAGAAAAAGAAAAAACACATATAAAAGAAAACAAAAATTCCCTCTTTCTTAATTTCTCATCTTTAGTTAATTTATTTTCCTGACTTCCTCACGTCTCCCATTTTTGTATCCCTTTTAGAAGTTGGTTCAGCAAATTCAGGTCCTATTAGTTTATCTATTGTTAATCCAATCTTACATTTTACCTTGTTGCTAGAACCCCTGCAATTCATTTCAATGTCATCAACATTAAAAAATTTACAATATTTCTGCAAATGAGTTTTAAATTTCCTCCAATCTTCTTCCACCAACTTTTCTCCCTGGTCTTGGATTCTGCCAGTCATTTCCGCCATCTCCATATAGTCTATTAGTTGCATCTGCCATTCTTCCAAGGTGGGTAGATCTTGTGTCTTCCAATGCTTTGCGATGAGAATTGTTGCTGCTGCTGTAGCATACATAAAGAAAGTTCTGTCCTTTTTTAACACCGATTGGACAACTATGCCCAGGAGGAAGGCCTCTGGTTTCTTCGGGAAACTATATTTAAATACCTTTTTCAGTTCATTATATATCATTTCCCAGAAAGCCTTAATCCTTGGGCACGCCCACCAAAGGTGAAAAAATGTACCTTCAATTTCTTTACATTTCCAACATTTGTTATCGGGAAAATGGTATATTTTAGCAAGCTTGACTGGAGTCATGTACCACCTGTACATCATTTTCATAATATTCTCTCTTAGGGCATTAGGAGCCAGTGTGGTGTAGTGGTTAAGAGCGGTAGTCCCGTAATCTGGGGAACCGGGTTCGCGTCTCCGCTCCTCCACATGCAGCTGCTGGGTGACCTTGGGCCAGTCACACTTCTTTGAAGTCTCTCAGCCTCACTCACCTCACAGAGTGTTTGTTGTGGGGGAGGAAGGGAAAGGAGATTGTTAGCCGCTTTGAGACTCCTTAAAGGGAGTGAAAGGCGGGATATCAAATCCAAACTCTTCTTCTTCTTCTACATGCCGTAAATTTAATCCCAGTGGTCCACAACTTCTCCCAGTCAGCAAACATAATATTATGTCCTATATCTTGTGCCCATTTTATCATTGCAGATTTTACCGTTTCTTCCTCAGTGTTCCATTTCAACAGCAGATTATACATTCTTGAAAGCATCTTAGCATTGGGTTCTAACAGTTCTGTTTCTAACTTTGATTTTTCCACCTGAAAGCCAATTTTTTTTATCCAGATTATAAACCTCTCTTATTTGAAAATAGTGTAACCAGTCTCACACCTTCTCTTTAAGTTTGTCATAACTCTGCAGTTTCAATTTGTTTCTTCCACCATTTCTTCTCCCTGGTCTCGGATTCTGCCAGTCATTTCTGCCAGTTCCATATAGTCCATCATCTTCATCTGCCATTCTTCCAGAGTGGGTAAATCTTGTGTCTTCCAGTCCTATGAATCTTTAGAAGTAACGACAACTGTGCTCAATTCTTTGATGCGTTCCTCCCGGTATGTGCGCCATTGCCGTCCTAGTGTGTGTCATAGCTGAGCATGAATTCATTGCTCTGTTGAGCGCTCCATCCACCACACAATGCTGGTCTCTGTGCCCAATGCACTGCCTGCTTTTTAAAGCTGCGAGACAGGCTACACTTCGACTGGGAGAGAAAGCGCATGGAAATAGTCCTTCTGTCTGCCTTGGTAATTATCTCCATGGAACATAAGAGAGGTAAATGCGAGGGACATTTATGGGATGGCCACTTTAAGTAAGAGATGGAGGCTCCCTCTCCCCTAACAATGTGAAATCAGAAAAGGACAGGTAAAATGTTCAATGTGGTAGAGGCTAAGCAAATCGGTCTCTTAAACTTAAGCCAAGAAAAAGTAGTCTCTATAAGATTGAATATCAATATACGTATCAAGAGCACGATTTCTGTTATCATCCTGAAGCAAAGTTCTTAACCTGAGGTACTATTTCTGGGTTAGCAGAGTCTGTAACCTGAAGCGTATGTAACCCGAGGTACCACTGTAGTTTTTTCTCTCCTGTTGTCACACTAGAATTCGTGGATGTTCAGTGAAGCTGAATGTTGTAAGATGGGTCATAGCAATTCGGCAGGCTCCAAATGAAGGATTTGGCCCTTGGGGACTCTAGTTCCTGACCTCTCCTCCTCACCTTTCCCTCCCCATTTCCAGCTCAAGGCTCAGCCTTAGAAGGCTCCTTTCACTGGTTGGAAAACGTGATGGGTACATTTATTTCTTGGGCCATAAGCCGCCATGACAGGACGCGGGTGGCGCTGTGGGTTAAACCACAGAGCCTAGGACTTGCTGATCAGAAAGTCGGCGGTTCGAATCCCCACGACGGGGTGAGCTCCCGTTGCTCTGTCCCAGCTCCTGCCAACCTAGCAGTTTGAAAGCACGCCAGTGCAAGTAGATAAATAGGTACCACTCCAGCGGGAAGGTAAACGGCGTTTCCATGTGCTGCGTTTCTGGTTTGCCAGAAGCGGCTTAGTCATGCTTAGTCACATGACCCGGAAGCTGTACACCGGCTCCCTCGGCCAGTAAAGCGAGATGAGCGCTGCAACCCCAGAGTTGGCCACGACTGGACCTAATGGTCAGGGGTCCCTTGACCTTTTAAGCTGCCATGACAAGTATCAATGCAGAATAAGCACCTGGGACGCTTCTATAATTATCTATTTCTATTGCCAGCAAATGGAAATTGAATTTTGTTTGACTTTGACTGCAATAGACTGTTCAAGATACCTCACAACTTATCTCCTTGTAAGCATCATGTGCACAGACACAAAATGTGAAAATTAACAGCGTTAGTGGAAGAACAAAGTATTGCTGTTGAAGAGAATGCTTCAGAACACATACTTTCCCTGCCCCTTCCTGCCACAGGTTTCCCCTGCACATCTGGTTTTAGTGGGTTATTATTGTTGTTATTTTTAAATTATCTGCATTCATATATTTGTCCCAAGTTGGGATTCAAGGACGCTTAGAGCACTTAAAGACAACATCATAAAATCCAGAGTAATAGAAACAAACTAGTTAAAACATTAATTGAGATTCTGCAGAATACGTTTAGTACCAGCAATTAAAATCCAATTTCCCTTGATAGGGACCCAGTGATCAGCACAATCTGCACCTTAGTTTCCAAAGGCCTGTCTGAGCATGAAGGCCTCAGCCTGTTGGAGGAAGGATAACAAAGAGGGAGCCAATCTAACCTCTCTTGGGAGGGAATTTCATAATATGGGAGCCACTACAGAAAAGGCTCTCTCTTGTGTCACCACGAACCACGCTTTTGGTGTTGATGGGAGCCAAAGAAGGTGCTCACCCCAGGATCTTAGCATGCGGGCAGGTTTGTTTTTGTTGTTGTTTAGCCGTTTAGTCATGTCCGACTCTTTGTGACCCCCCTGGACCAGAGCACGCCAGGCACTCCTGTCTTCCACTGCCTCCCGCAGTTTGGTCAAACTCATGCTGGTAGCTTCAAGAACACTGTCCAACCATCTCGTCCTCTGTCGTCCCCTTCTCCTTGTGCCCTCCATCTTTCCCAACATCAGGGTCTTTTCCAGGGAGTCTTCTCTTCTCATGAGGTGGTCCAAGTCTTGGAGCCTCAGCTTCAGGATCTGTCCTTCCAGTGAGCACTCAGGGCTTATTTCCTTCAGAATGGGTACGTTTGATCTTCTTGCAGTCCATGGGACTCTCAAGAGTCTCCTCCAGCACCAGAATTCAAAAGCATCCAGGTTTGTATAGGGAGATACAATATTCCAGGTAGCCTGGGCCTGATCCCCATCTAAGCCCCACCATCCACCCCTTCTTAAAATGAGCTTGCCTGCCTTCTGATACTACTGGTCGGAGAAGAATTATAATGGGGAGTGAATAACTGGGAATTGTTCGTATGTGGACGAATCCCATAGCTTTTCTGCAGCATCTAGAAAAGCTGTTATTCCTGAGAGGTGTTCCCAGGGAATGCTCAGAATGGCAGCAACTTCTGCAAATTGTACAGGGAGAGGGGAGAAATTGGTTTCGGATCACATTTCCTGGTTCAGTTCCCGAAACAATATGCAAACTGAAACTCAGCTATCCTTCAGAATTTGCATTTTACAAAAATGTTCACGCGCCAGGGGAAAGTGTGACAAGAATTAAAGACATTGGTGAAAACAACATAGGGAAAAGACATTGAGTTGGGGGGGGGACAACTGGTGGCAATAATAAACATAATATTAATAGTAATAAATATTATTATTTGCACCCTGCCCTCCCCGGCTTGAGCCGGGCTTAGAGTGGCTAACATCATATAAGTGTTTATTAGCAGAAATTGGCACTAAAAAGCTGATGGATTTTTCATGAGGGCTCTTGATTAAAATTTGGAAACTGAGGCAGAATGAGATGAATGTAAGATCGGGGGGAGGGGATAGAAACTGGGGAAAAATGAAACGGACAGAAAGCACTTTGTACTTATTTTTGTCCCACAGTATTGTTGTTAATAAATTTGTGAGTAAAAATGGTTGCATGTACATACCAGACCTTTAAAGGACCCCCCCTTCAAAAAAGGAATTTCAGGAATTGTAGTTTACCCCCCCCCCCAGCTACAGCTCCCAGCACCCTTACCCAACTAATTCTTATGTGTTTATTACAGTTACTTACTGAAGTTCCCAAGTTTCTTTGAGGAGGGGAATGGGTGAATCTGCACATGTGTACAGTGGTACCTCTGGTTAAGAACTTAATTCGTTCCAGAAGTCTGCTCTTAACCTGAAAATGATCTTAACCTGAAGCACCACTTTAGCTAATGGGGCCTCCTGCCGCCACCGCGCCGCCACTGCATGATTTCTCATCCTGAAGCAAAGTTCTTAACCCGAGGTACTATTTCTGGGTTAGCGGAGTCTGTAACCTGAAGCGTCTGTAACCTGAAGCATCTGTAACCTGAGGTACCACTGTATATAAATTTTAGAAAGGGGCAAGATTAGATGCAGGTGCACAAAGCATTCTTGTACAGTGGTACCTCAGGTTAAGAACTTAATACGTTCCGGAGGTCCGTTCTTAACCTGAAACTGTTCTTAACCTGAAGCACCATTTTAGCTAATGGGGCCTCCCGCTGTTGCCGTGCCGCCACCATACGATTTCTGTTCTCATCCTGAAGCAAAGTTCTTAACCTGAGATACTATTTCTGGGTTAGCGGAGTCTGTAACCTGAAGCGTCTGTAACCCGAGGTACCACTGTACACAGCTTTAAGTTTCCCTACAACATGCCTTGGTTGTTTCAAGGCCTGGAAGCACCCCTTCCTCTAGTTTGCCAGTTTCTCTCTCCCAGGCTCTTGGAGGAAGGGCAGCCTGTGTTGCAAGCCCACCCACCCACTTAGCGTAACGGCTCACATCCTGCTTGATACTATCAAAGGAGCCGAGCGCTGCAGCTGTATCCTCTGCCAAAATATTTCAGCTTGCGTTCTCCTTCCTCTCTAAGCAGTCTCCCGCTTTGAGCTGCGGGATGCAGGGCCCAAGCAAGGTGAGGCCACAGGAACCCACAATCGAATCTCCCGCCTGTTTATAACGGCGTTTACATTGCACTTGAAGTGGCATGCATGCATCTTTCCCATGCGCGTGCCTTTGTCGTGCCCTGTTGGAGCCTCCTGCAACTGCGACGAGTCCCGGCAGGCCCTGCGAAAAGCCCGATGGGTCATTTGGAGGGTGCGACGGATCCTCTTGGGCTTCGGCACACCATGTGACGTCATGCACATTCTACGTTAGGTCAACCGGTCAGGCACCCACAGTCAGAATTTTGTGGGTGCCTCAGGACCGAGGCCCTGCTCCCCGAGTTGGCGCCTATACCCTGGAGGCTGCTGTAGTTGTTCCTTTGTTATTGCTATGCTTTATTTGCTTAATAATAATAATAATAATTTATTATTTATACCCCACCCATCTGGCTGGGTTTCCCCAGCCACTCTGGGTGGCTTCCAACAAAATATTAAAATACAATAGTCTATTAAACATTAAAAGCTTCCTTGACATCTGATGGGAGGGCGTTCCACAGGGTGGGCGCCACTACCAAGAAGGCCCTCTGTCTGGTTCCCCATAACCTCACTTCTTGCAGTGAGGGAACCGCCAGAAGGCCCTCAGCGCCGGATCTCAGTGTCCGGGCTGAACGATGGGGGTGGAGACGCACCTTCAGGTATACAGGACCAAGGCTGTTTAGGGCTTTAAAGGTCAGCACCAACACTTTGAATTGTGCTCGGAAACGTACTGGGAGCCAATGCAGATCTCTCAGGACTGGCGTTATATGGTCCCGGCGGCCACTCACAGTTACCAGTCTAGTGGCCACATTCTGGATTAATTGCAGTTTCTGAGTCACCTTCAAAGGTAGCTCCAAGTAGAGCGTGTTGCAGTAGTCCAAGTGGGAGATAACTAGAGCATGTGCCACTCTGGCGAGACAGTCTGCGGGCAGGGAGGGTCTCAGCCTGCGTACCAGATGGAGCTGGTAGACAGCTGCCCTGGACACAGAATTGACCTGCGCCTCCATAGACAGCTGTGAGTCCAAAATGACTCCCAGGCTGCGCACCTGGTCCTTCAGGGGCACAGTTACCCCATTCAGGACCAGGGAGTCCCCCACACCCGCCCGCCCCCTGTCCCCCCAAAACAGTACTTCTGTCTTGTCAGGATTCAACCTCAATCCGTTAGATGCCATCCATCCTCCAACCGCCTCCAGGCACTCATACAGGACATTCACCGCCTTCACTGGTTCTGATTTAAAAGAGAGGTAGAGCTGCGTGTCATCTGCATACTGATGTGCATGTGGATGATACCATTGCCGAACCGTTGTATTCCAGATATGCCCACCTGGCCATCCTTCCTGTGTTTTTCCCAACCTGATTTGTGGCAAAAATTTTGGGAGCAGAAGAAGAAGAGAAATGAAAGGAAAGGAAAACAGCATATCAATCGATGTCAATAGAAGCTGACTAATTGAGGGGGCAATCAAGGGGCAATTCACCCTCCAGCCACACTGAACAGGAAGCAATAAAAGCGGCTGGAACTTGTAATCAACGCTGCTGGGGTCTGCCCCCAAAATAGAGTTTTTACTATATTTGCTTGTTGGAGAGGCTATAGGTTCCTGGCAGCCATTTCCCCTCCCTACATGATACAAATCAGTGGTGTGGTGAGCAGCTATACCCAGTAACAAGCTTGTTGCCTGATAATTTCACAACTGCTGCTAGGCTGAACACATTATTTTTATCTTTCTTTTTTTTTAAGAAAACCATTTATATCTTCCTCAGATGTAGATCGGAATGGCGTGAAATAAAAAACCCCACAATAAAATTCAGCAGACACTATAACAAATACAGGAGATAATAGGTGTTAAGTTGTGGGTAAACATATCAGACGACACAGCGATTCTTCAAACAGCTCTTGTTTATTCAGAGGCCAGAACAGAACTGAACTGAAGGGCTCAGTCAGTCTGCTTATATAGAGCTCCACTACAACGCAACAGTAACAACTTTCTGTAACTATCCAATCACTGAACGTCACTTTCGATCCTTCATTTGCATAACTATCTACAGCATCCCCCTGCTGGCCCAGGGTGAGAACAACAGGGTCACTAAAATATCTAGGAAGGCTCAAAACTGATTTTAATAATAATAACTCCCTGCATATTGGCATCAGGCAGATGTCTTCATTACACCCTTTTCGGCACCTGCTAAAAAATACTTTGTTTAGGTAGGCCTACCCAGGTTTGTAGCGTGTTGATATGTGGTTTCAGCGTATTGTTGATTTTAATCGGTTTTTTAAACCTTCAAATAGCCGTTTTGTACTTGTCATTGACAATTTTGTGCCATTCTTTTTGCAAACTGCCTGTCCCCCAAAGAGAGGTCACAGGAAAAAGCCCGGCTTGTGTGTTTGCTGCTGTTACACGAATTTTAAGTGCACACACTCCATAGAAAACCAATCCTTCATTCTTCAAAATGAGGAAATCTTTCTTCTTCTTTGGTGATCCCTTGTATCCGAGTAAGATTGTCTTCCATAAACACAGTTTCTGAGTCTGTAAGTGACTGTGGAGACCAATTCTGGATCCACACGTCCTTCCACAGTGGGGACATAGGTTTCTGGACGGGAGCTGATCACAGTGTGGATTTGCCAAGCGTGCCTTCCTCTTAGCGCGTTTCTCCCTTTCGCCCTCAATTTGAGCGTCTTCAAAACCTGTGACACCTTTGGTAAAGGCTGTTCTCCAATTGGAGCTCTCATATAAAAAAACACTGAAAATGCTTTAAAAAAAAAGTTTTGGAAAATACATCAAATTTGGCATAGCTCACTTCCGCCATCTGGTGCCACGTTCGCGTTTTGCACTTTGAAACACATTAAAAACGTTTTGTTTGCAACTGTATAGCCGAGACCCTGGTCTCCAGCCACATTTAGGCCTTTGCTCATCTTTTAAACACATTCTCCTTTCTGTATCTCCTCAGGCAAGGAACAAGGAGACGGGGAAACTGGCTGCTATCAAAATCGTAAAGATGGAAGCAGGTGAGCGAGGAAAACGACGAGCTACTTTTCGGTGCGCCGCCGTATCGTAAACCGAATGAGCCCTGAAATCCTTTCTCGCTGAGGAATGCCAGAACTAAGGGGAAGAGTTGCTGTATGCATTTAGAGCAGTATTCAACTTTTCCAGACCCAGGAGATGCATTTTTAACCCAAACATGCCTTTGGGGACCCATTTCTTAATCTTTTTAAAAATAAAACACCCCCCCCCCACACACTAATTTTTATTAAAAGTTTTCAGATTTTACATTTCTGCATTAACATCTTTCATTACACCCATACATTCAACGATTTCCCTCCTTCCCCATCCAATGTTCTTTTAATTTACCCATAATTCCTCCATATTCTTATATATCCATCTGAATCAAGTCCCGCCCCCTGCCCCCATTTTACATTCCTTTTAAATAGGTTACACTGTTGAATTTACCTTAACACGACCAGCGTTTTCAGCTGTGTACAATTCTTTTGCCATATATTTTGCATGGAGGTTGTGCTCCGGCTGCGACTGACCGTGGATCAGGCCCACTAGCGGGGAACGACCCATCACAATAATTACTGTTTATTTACATGGCAACCCCGCAGCTGAAGACCGGCTATTTAAAGCACATTCAGTGCAATGTTTGAAGCACATTCTTCCTCTACAAATAATCCTGGGAACTGTAGTTCTGCGCCCGCACAGAGCTACATTTCCCAGCACCCTTAAGAAACTGCAGTTCCCAGGACTCTGTGGGAGAATTCGGGAGCTAATAATAATAATAATAATAATAATATGTCACCCATCTGACTGGGTTGCCCCACCACTCTAGGCGGCTCCCAACAGAATATTAAAAACACAATAAAACATCCAACATTAAGTTTTTTGAAGATGCTTTAAATGTGGTTGGAGACACCTTTTGATGGGTGGAAGTCAGTCTCTAAAATAAAGCTGTGAAAAAAACACAGTCTGACCAGCTCATCGCAGAAGCATGGGTGCTCTTTCATTCACTGTGTATATATATGCTCAGAAACCAAATATTTTTAATTATTGAGGGTGTCAACGGAGAAATCTGAGGGCTCCCTTGGACAAAAAAACAAGGACACCAGCCAGGAATACCAGAGCAAAACAGCAGCCAGTAGGCTTGGTCTTGATTGAAGACTGTGGCGACGGGACTTCCACCTGCCACCAGGTGGAACAAGATGGAAGCCCAAAACAAAAGAGAACCCAAACTTTTATTAGCTGCTCATCCCCATGTTACACACCCCCAACTACATCACTCATACATCACGGTTACATCATGAAAGGGGAGGTCTGGTGGCCGTAATCTGAGCATCCTGGACCCTGCCCCATGGTTCTCCTTGCCCTCCACCAAACACCCATCAAGTGTAACAAAAATGATATTTACATTTCCCTGTTTCCCAGCCAAGTCAATCACACCCTTTTGTCTTCATCTGGGTTTGTTATTTCTGGAACGGCTACCTGTCTGGCACTCAGGTATCAGGATGCCAGGAATTATCACCCAGGCATGAAGGTTAGAAAGATGCTGGAAAGAAGTTATATGACTTTAGTAGAAACATTATAAAGAATTAAGTATGAATAGATTGACATTGGGTAAAGATGTAAATTTAAGTCTAAAATTTCGTTAAATTAAATTATGGAACTAAATTTGTGAAGGGGGGAAAGGACTTGCTAGAATATTTAATTGAACTAGAATACAAAAAAGGAGGTGTGAGGAAGTCGAGGAAATAAGCTAATGAAAGATAAGGATATGAAAATACGGGGGTTTTTTTGTATGTTTGTTTGTTCTCTTTTGGGTTTTTTTCTTTTTTAAATGTTTTTGTTTTCTTTTCTTTTTTCCTTTTTGTATTGTTGATGCTTTGTACTGCCGTATCTGATTTTGTTTTTGAGGCTTTGTAACTGTTTATTGTTTATTTTTCTCTTTTGTTTTTCTTTTCTTTTTTGTAATGTTTAAATATTTTATATATATATAAAAAAAGGAATTATCACTCAGGCAGAGGGGCTGCTGAGCAGCTGAGCTCACAGGTCTATATGAATTTCTGAAGTTTTTCCAGTGAGCCAGTACAGAGATCCATTTATCAGTGAATTCTTACATTTGCTATCGTGCAGCAAAGGCCCTTGGAATAGATAGGAAGAAACTGCGATGAAGTGTTTTGTGGGGACAAATCACAAAAGTCCCAAAAGCGATTGTGCTGGTTTTTGGTAATGGGCTGCATGGGCATGAGATCTGCTGGAGGGGCAACCCCCCAAAAAAACCTATACATAAATTCCTGCAACAAGGGAAGGGGGAAAACACCAAATTTGGTGGACTCTGGGGCGTATGAATCTTTTCAGCCCAACTCCATCAGGTTGGCCCAAGAATGCCCACGTGAGCCGTCCTGAGGAGATTTTGTTGAGAAGCCTGGCCGATTCAAATCTCCTTTCTGGAATGTTCCGCTTCCTTTTTATTTATTTATAAAAATGATTTAATAAGTCTCTAGTCCTGTTACTTGAGGAGAAGCAAGCAGGCTGTATTCTGCAAAATGGCTGACCAAGGAGCAGGCCACTCCAGGCCTTCCTCGTGCTAAACACTTTGTATTAATTCTTCATATTATTATTATATAAGAATAATTGTGGGGAGAAGCTAAACCCTTTCGTCCCTCGCTGTAATCCCAACCCTCCTTGAGAGAAAATTCTTGTTAATTTCCCCACGTCAAGATGAACCATGTTACTTTTATGTAACATACCGTATTTTTCGCTCTATAACACGCACCCGACCATAACACGCACGTAGTTTTTAGAGGAGGAAAATCCGTAGGCATGCCACCCGTAGGCATTTCCTCCATAACACGTACAGACATTTCCCCTTACTTTCTAGGAGGAAAAAAGTGAGTGTTATGGTGCAAAAAATACGGTATATTTAGGGTGGGATATGCAATTCTTTTGAACAGCCTCTGTATCTGTTCTTGTTAGGGGACGCTTATCTTCCTTTCTTGTTCTGTAACACCTGTAAAAGATGGAAACAGCTTTTTAAAAAATCCCCACCCTGTATGCTATCAGAAGCTCATTGGATTAAAGGCTCGATAGAAAGAACAATATATTTTGGAATAAGAAGTTGCAAGTTTCATGTCCGCCTTTACGTATTCTTTCTTTTTATTTTATTTTCCCGTGATGGAAATTTCTATTTCTGTTTTTGTGTGTCCTTACCCCTCTGGGCATGCACGCTTTGCAACAATTTCCTCTTTTTAATTCTATTTTTCTTTAAATAAATAAAAACAAGAACATTCTTCCTTTGGAGAGAACACCCCAGAAGTGTGAGGCAAATTGGATCACTTCTGTAAATAAGTGCTTTCCTAAGCACTTTTCCAGCTCCTTCAATGCTGAGGTTTGATTTTCTTGGAAATTTGGCAGCAGAAGAGAGGAGGGGGCAGATTAAGGTTAGAGGCTGCCAGTTGCCGACTTTTTATTGTTGTTGTTCGCAGCTCACACCCACATTTCTTTGGCAAACGCTGCAAAAGAGCAAATTTATTTTGTCGCAGCTGCCATGCCAGTGCTGGAATTACATATTAGCTAAACAAGCTATAGCTTAGGGCCCCACTCTCTTGGGGTCCCCCAAAAAAATTTAAAGGAAAAAAAACTCCTGGATGTACCTTTCCAAAATATAAGATAAAAAACAAATAAAATAAAACCTACATACAGCAACAGTGTTTTGTGTTGTGTAGGCTCCTGTGATGTAAGTCATGGGCCCCGCCTGATAGCCTGCTCCCTAAAATATCACAGGTTTGCTCCTTTCTATATATAGGGTGCCTACATTCTGCATGGACTGGTTGCAGGGCAACATGTGCAAATGGCTTTAGATAACTATTAGGTCCATAAATTACCAGTACATTTCCGAGCACAATTCAAAGTGTTGGTGCTGACCTTTAAAGCCCTAAATGACGCCCTCCCACCAGATGTCAAAGAGAAAAATAACTACCTGACATTTAGAAGACATCTGAAGGCAGCCCTGTTTAGGGAAGCTTTTAATGTTTAATAGGTTATTGTATTTTAGTGTTTTGTTGGAAGCCGCCCAGAGTGGCTGGGGAAACTCAGCCAGATGGGCAGGGTATGAATAATAAATTATTATTATTATTATTATTAAGCATATATTCAACACACAAAAAAGTGACAATTTGTTGTTGACAAAGGACAGCTGGAGATATAAAGGGCTCCATTACCTTCAGTCGCTTAGGGCCTCATCAAACTTAAATCTGACCCTCGCCGTGACGTTAATTGTGTGGCTGAAATCAACATGCAGGGCTTTGACGAAATGGAAAAATAAAGCCCAGCAGCCACGAGAGGAGCACAAAGTGAAGGGGAAGAATGTAACCTTTCCTCTCTCAGTTGCGGACCCGGCAAAAATCCCCCCAAGCTGTGACAATCGCCCACGGCAGTCGTGTTCCTTGGGGGCGGAGGTGGGGAGCTGTGGCTTCTGTTTACCGTAAAACAACAACAGCCCTGCCTGTTACGTGCATGCATTCAATTAAGCTGCATGTGCACTATGCGTCCTTCAGCGTCGTGAACAGGGAAATGTCTGAAGGACATTTAAAGCAGGAGAATAGGGGAGTTTTATTACTTAGGCCAGAGATGTCCAAACTCGGCCCTCCAGATGTTTTGGGACTACAACTCCCATCATCCCTAGCTAACAGGACCAGTGGTCAGGGATGATGGGAATTGTAGTCCCAAAACAGCTGGAAGGCCGAGTTTGGCCATCACTGACTTAGGCCAATACAGTCATACCTCGGGTTACAGACGCTTCAGGTTGCATTTTTTGGGGTTACGGACTGCCGAAACCCGGAAGTCCCGGAACGGGTTACTTCCGGGTTTTGGCGGTCGCACATGCGCAGAAGTGCTAAATCACACGTTGTGCATGTGCAGAAGCACTGAATCGCAACCTGCGCATGCGTAGCCGCGCCGCTGCGGGTTGCGAACACTGCAGGCTGCGAATGTGCATCCTGCACAGATGACGTTCGCAACCCGAGCGTCCGCTGTACACCAAAGGACCAGTCCGAAAGGTTTACGCCATTATAGCTTTTGTATAAAAAGAGGTCATTTTTAGTTAATAGTTGGCATATCGTATGACGCTCCTGTTGTAAAGGGATAATTGATGATATGCGAAAAGTCAGGGTGTCTCTGGAAAATAAGTTCAAGGGAGTTTTGTTAAGGTTAAACAGCTTCTGTTGGTATATTTTTGATGATTTATCTCACAGGCCAATTCGTTTTGACAAGCTGAAAAACAATAATAAAGACTACTTAATAATAATTTTTATTAATTTTCAATTAAAATCCAATGATAGCCTCGTTAGAACAATACCAAATTATAATACCCATCGTTCAAATACTAAATTATATAATTTAGGTGGCCTCCCCACGTGCTAGAATTGCTGTTTTGATGATTTTCTTTATTTCTGCATTCCAAAATCTTATTAATTTCAATTACATTCCAGTCACAATAATCCCTTATACAACAACGGCAATATGAGTAACTTTTGTTCATGTCGACACATCAAATGATGTATAGAACTACAAGTAAGGCACTCAAATTCTATCCTTGTTCTTCCTGCGTGTGGCAGTTATTCTCTCCGTTATGTCTATCTTTTCCCAGTTGTTGCTGTCCTCCATCATGCCTCTTTCAATAAAGACTATTGAAAGAGAAAATAAATAAAAAAGGGGGGGGGAAACAACCCTCCATTTTAAAATTTTATTTTATTTTTACAACTGTAGGTTACCTTTTACAGAGCCAAGTTTGGCCCTAAAAGCACTTCTTGAATTTACTAAACATTTTAAATGCCCTGCTTTCCAGATGATGACTGTGCCACTATCCAGCAAGAGATTCTGATGGTGAAGACCTGCAGCCATCACAACATCGTAGCCTATTATGGGAGCTACATACGGTGAGAAACCCCCCTGCCCTTATGGTTGGGAAAGGTCCGCCTCTAAGGCAGGCTTCCTCAACCTCGGCCCACCAGATGGTTTGAGACTACAATTCCCATCATCCCTGACCACTGGTCCTGCTAGCTAGGGATCATGGGAGTTGTAGGCCAAAAAAACATCTGGAAGGCCGAAGCTAAGGAAGCCTGCTCTAAGCGTTACCTTCTTGGAGAAGGGGGCTGTCAATGGCTACTGGCCCTGATAGCACCGCCATCCCATAGTTGCCTTTGACTGGACTTAACAGTCCAGGGGTCCTTTACCTGCCACCAGGATCAGGGGTGGCCCACCTCTGAAAACCTTTAACCAGCAGTCACAAGTGGGGAGTGTGCTGCTGCCCTCGGGTCCTCCCTGTGGACAAGGGACGCGGGTGGCGCTGTGGTCTAAACCACCGAGCCTCTTGGGCTTGCCGATCTGAAGGTCGGCGGTTCGAATCCCCGCAACAGGGTGAGCTCCCGTCGCTCTGTCCCAGCTCCTGCCAACCTAGCAGTTTGAAAGCACACCAGTGCAAGTAGATAAATAGGTACCACTGCAGCGGGAAAGTAAGCAGCGTTTCCGTGCGCTCTGGTTTCTGTCATGGTGTCCCGTTGTGCCAGAAGCGGCTTAGTCCTGCTGGCCACATGACCCGGAAAGCTGTCTGCGGACAAACGCCGGCTCCCTTGGCCTGAAAGCGAGATGAGCGCCGCAACCCCATAGTTGCCTTTGACTGGATGTAACCATCCAGGGGTCCTTTACCTTTTTACCTTTTACCTTGTGGACATCCCATAGAGTCATATGGTTGGCCACTGGGAGAACAGGAAGCTGGGGTAGACTTTAGCCTGATCTAGCAGAGTTCTTCTTATGCTCTTACGGTGGTACCAGGATGGTGAAAGCTGTGTGTGTGTGTGTGTGTGCGCGCTGCGGGGGAGACAGCTTCAAGATTGCTGAGGTGCAGTTGAGATGGCCCTGATTCCCATCCCAGTCCTCCCCTGTGTACCTCATTTCACACACAGCCAATGTGGTGTAGTGGTTAAGAGCGGTGGACTCGTAATCTGGTGAACCGGATTCGCTTCCCCGCTCCTCCACATGCAGCTGCTGGGTGGCCTTGGGTCAGTCACACTTCTCTGAAGTCTCTCAGCCTCACTCACCTCACAGAGTGTTTGTTGTGGGGGAGGAAGGGAAAAGAGAATGTTAGCCGCTTTGAGACTCCTTCGGGTAGTGATAAAGCGGGATATCAAATCCAAACTCTTCTTCTTCTACTACTCAATGACGAACCTTTCCATCGCTGCATTCTCACTAGGTTCAACAAGTTGTGGATCTGCATGGAGTTCTGTGGGGGAGGCTCTCTTCAAGATGTTTACCAAGGTAACACTGATTCCCTGCCCCACCAGTAGTCAGAGGGAATTGGGCGTTTAGGCCTTCCTGTTGTTGTTGTTGCTGTTGTTGTTTAGTCGTTTAGTCGTGTCTGACTCTTCGTGACCCCCTGGACCAGAGCACGCCAGGCACTCCTGTCTTCCACTGCCTCTCGCAGTTTGGTCAGACTCATGTTTGAAGCTTCGAGAACACTGTCCCACCATCTCGTCCTCTGTTGTCCCCTTCTCCTTGTGCCCTCCCTCTTTCCCAACATCAGGGTCTTTTCCAGGGAGTCTTCTCTTCTCATGAGGCGCCCAAAGTCTTGGAGCCTCAGCTTCAGGATCTGTCCTTCCAGTGAGCACCCAGGGCTGATTTCCTTCAGAATGGATAGGTTTGATCTTCTTGCAGTCCATGGGACTCTCAAGAGTCTCCTCCAGCACCAGAATTCAAAAGCATCAATTCTTTGGCGATCGGCCTTCTTTATGGTCCAGCTCTCACTTCCATACATCACTACTGGGAAAACCATAACTTTAACTATACGGACCTTTGTCGGCAAGGTGATGTCTCTGCTTTTTAAGATGCTGTCTAGGTTTATCATTGCTTTTCTCCCAAGAAGCAGGCGTCTTTTAATTTCTTGACTGCTGTCACCATCTGCAGTGATCATGGAGCCTTCCTACCTGCCCCCATATTAACAACATATTAACAAAAAATATTTTTATTGATGTGAGAGCAGATATTTCATAGAATCGTAGAATCTTAGCGTTCCAACCCAGGAATCTAGTCCAATGCAGGAATCTCAGCGAAGGCATCCCTAACAGGTGGCCGTCCAACCTCTGCTTAAAAACCTCCAAAGAAGGAGAGTTCATCACCTCTTATGGCAGTCTGTTCCACTGCCGAACAGCTCTTACTGCCAGAAGGTTTTCCCAAATGTTTAGTCGGAATCTCCTTTCTTGCAGCTTGAAGCCATTGCCTCAAGTCCTACCCCCAAAAGCAGGGGAAAACAAGCATTTCCTCTAGGCCAGAGAAGGGGGACCTGCGGCTCTCCGTACATTGTTGGACTCCAACTCCCATCAGCTTCAAACAGCATGGCCAATGGGCAGGGATGATAGGAGTGTTAGAATTCCTGCTCCGTGATTGCAGTCATGGGATTGTTGTCTTTCGCATGACGGTATATGTTTTGACTCCACAGAGTGGGAAGTGACGGAGACAGGATGTTTGTGTTCCTGTGTTCCGTGAGGTGGGACTATTGTCCTTTGTTCTTTCTCTTTGCTGTCTGATGCTAGAGAGAGAGGGAGCCATGTTGCAGTGCTCCGTGTGTGTTTATATGTAAATAAAGTAGATTAGTCAAAATGCTGAGTTGCTGAGGTCTGTTACGCAAGCTGCAAAGACTCTGCGGATCCCTAAGTGTGCCGATGTCTGATGGCATCGGTCGCTGTGATGTTCAGGCTGAAGAAAGCTTTTGAAGCTGCCGAACGATCGACCGGGAGGGAGAGAACATGCCAGTCGGGCATGTGTCTCTGCCAGGGTCCTACTCGAGTGTAGGACAAGCTCCTGACAATAGGTTGTTCTACAACTAGTTTAAGTTGTGTCCTCTCAATGGCTGCACTTTTATATGACTATTCTATTTTATACTTTGGGGGGGGGGATAGGCGAATAGAAACACAGCCACGCTTCAAAATTTGCACTTTCCCGAAATTTACAGTGCAGCTCTCCAACCACAGATGTGTACAAGAACACATAGGGTAAAATGTTCACAAAATGCATTTGCTGCTGGAAATAACATAAAAATGCAATATATTAGGGGAAACCACTTTGCAAAGAAGCCTGTGTATACTAGGAGAAATTTGCACTAAAATGCTGTTGAATTTTCACAAAGACTTGCAAAGAAAATTGCAAACTGATGTGGAAATGTGAAGAACTGAATTTAAGGTTGGGAAAAAATGAGACACGGAAAGAAATTGAAACTGACAGACTCTTTCATCCCTGGTGTCATGGACTGGCTGGAGGCAGAGGAGTGGTATCAGCTGGGAGGCTCCCAAGGGAAGAAGGATCAGGGCCAGGGGATTGGTGTTGAGGCAACGATGAAGGAGAAGACTGGGAGGAGGAGGTGTTGGAAATGGAAGAGGCAACAGGATTTAGTGAGCTGGGAGAGTCTGTGGCAGAGAGCAGTCTAGAATCAGAGGCAGGAGAGGAGGGGCCCCCAGAAGCAGAGATGAGGCAGGCTGGTGAGGAAGCCAGGGAGTCTCCCCCTCCTTCTGCAGCCAGATCCCTGGTCTCTCAGGACCAGAAGAGGCATGAAGAGGGTGGAGCAAAGGCTGGCAAGACAAAGGAGCCTCAAATTGCTTAGGAAGGAACAAGGGGAGGAGGAGACTTAGTGAACTGTGGGAAGGTTCATTTCCCATAACTGTCTCATCAGGGCAAGATCTTGTGGGAAGAGTTGCTGTGCTCACCAGGCCTGAGCTGTTTGTTTCTTTGAATAAAGTGTTAACTTCACTGACACCTTGTGAGTTATTGCTTACTTGCTCCTAATACCTAGTGTGATGGCCTGGGATTCGGACTCGGGTGCTGAACCTGAGGGATCCCAGCCTGCACAGGATTCCCCGCCTCCAGAACCAGCCGAGCTGGGGCTGGGGCATGAGCCTGAAGGGTCCTCACCTGTGCTGGATCCTCAGGTGCAGGCACCAGCTGAGTCTGCTCTGGCTCCTGAGGTGATGGAGGACCCATTGCCTGCAGGTGCTCCACTCTCAGCCCCGTCAGAGGAAGCTGAGGTTGCCTCTGGGTCCGGTAACCCTCCAGCCTCTCCTGAGTTGCAGAGGCTCAGGGCAGAGAGGCGGAGGGAACTAAGTTCCCGCAGGAGGAGTGCTCACCTCCAGGCCAGGAGAGGCGAGTCACCAGAGGATCAGGGCTGCCCTATGCCTCGGGGCACATAAAAGCCGGCCAGCCCAGTCCAAAGTTGTGGGAGCAACATTGTAGGTTGCCAGTTCCTGCTTTCCTGCCTGAGCTCCTGACCTCACCCAACTCCCTGCCCTGCTCCCAGCTTCAGCTTTTACGGACTGCCTCCATACTGCACCTTTGACCTCAGACTGGACTCAGACCTCGCCTCTCAGTTAACTCACGGGACCAGGACATCTAGTGACAGAGCAGAAAGACCCAGATTCAGACCTAGCCTCTCTGTGTAGGGCTGAGAAATATCTGTGTCTTTAACCCCTGAAGTAGGGATGGGAGGATCTGTCCATTTAGTCTTTCGTTTCCCATTTTCTTAAATTCATTTCTCTAGATTCCCGTTGCAACTGGCGAATTATTATTTGAATCCTCATGAAAATTCACCAGCATTTGGGTGCAAACAGCTCCTATGTATGCAGTTTTGATTTTACACATTTTTGCAAGCACTTTCCCCTCATATAATGCATTTGTGTGTGTGTTATCTTCACGGACGTGTTGATTTTTATGTACACCTTCCTCCAATATTTGCATTTTGGCTGACTGGCTTGCAAAATTCAAGTAAGTGCAAATTTCAGTGTATGGTTGTATTTCGGTAAACATACTGATTCTGAAAGTATGAATAAGGAATAGATCTTCCCTTAAAATGCGGACTTTTAAACCCTTGCTCTTGACAGCCATTGCAAGTCAGTGCAGAAGATTGAATTCGCACAAGGCAGGTTCCCATTTTCTGAACAGATCACCAAAGATTTGCATTCGAAAGCAGCTGCGGGAGGTAGCTGAGGGGCAGCAGAGAGGTCCCATCACAGATCTCCCACATCTTGTCTCTTTTGACCCTGTGGAACTCTTTACAATACTTTCAGGACAAAAACAGTGACCCTGTTAGGATAAGTACTGCCCCTGCCACCCCCTGCCCTCCCATTTCTGTATTCTTGCATGCACATGCAGGGAGTAAGACGTGATACCAAGCCGCCTCCGTCCTGAACTGCAGAAGTGAAACTGAGTGTGGTCAATTCACTCTCTGTACCGTTTGAAACGGCACCTGTCTCTAAGGAAGCATGGGCACCCTTCCACGCACACACACACCCCGATTCCGCTTATATTGCTTTGCATCCTTGAGTCTGCTTCCGTTACTCACGAGGAGGGGCAAGACGCTATGGCTGTGCGCAAACCACACACATAAAGCACCCAAACGCACAATAATATTGGGAATTGTCTGTTAAGGGCACTGGGAATTGGAGTTGTGGGAGGGGGTAAAACACAGACCCCTTTTGCTTTTTGGGGTGGGTGGGAATGCACTTTCACTGTGCCTAGGACTTGTCAATCAGAAGGTCGGCGGTTCAAATCCCGACGACGGGGTGAGCTCCCGTTGCTCGGTCCCTGCTCCTGCCAACCTAGCAGTTTGAAAGCACATCAAATGTAAGTAGATAAATTGGTACCGCTCTGGCGGGAAGGTAAACGGCGTTTCCGTGCGCTGCTCTGGTTCGCCAGAAGTGGCTTAGTCCTGCTGGCCACATGACCCGGAAGTTGTACGCCGGCTCCCTTGGCCAATAAAGCAAGATGAGTGCCGCAACCCCAGAGTGGGTCACGACTGGACCTAGTGGTCAGGGGTCCTTTTACCTTTACCTATGTATAATAATAATAATAATAATAATAATAATAATAATAATAATAATAATTATTATTATTATTATTATTATTATTTATCATTTGTACCCTTCCCATCTGGCTGGGTTTCCCCAGCCACTCTGGGTGGCTTCCAACAAACCGCCAGAAGGCTCTCGGCGCTGGACCTCAGCATCTGGGCAGAATGATGGGGGTGGAGACATTCAGGTATACCTGCAGGTATACTGGGCCGAGGCCATTTAGGGCTTTAAAGGTCAACACCATCATTTTGAATTGTGCTCGGAAATGTACTGGGAGCGTATGTACACAATTCAATACTCCCTGATCACCTGCTCTCCCTACCCCTCTCTCAAATACAGCTTCTGATACATTACCCAGGCATTGCCTTAAGGACTAGAAACTTAAATGTCTGTTTTAAAAGGAAGGCTGAGGCTGAAAGTCCTCACAACCCGCTAAGGGATATAACAATGCAATAAAATTCGAAACACTAACTGTTCATTGCACATTTGTTCGGAATCCAATTAGAAGCATTCAGTTTAATTGATCCAACAAAATTAAAGAACACCGTGCAGCGATACCAGATAGTCCTTTTAACATCTCTATTGCCCTCCTGCTGTCCTCTTGCCTCTTAGCGCCCCCCCGGGGGGGGGGCAATACCACCCACTTTGTGAACCTCTAGTTTAACTCTTAGGCGTTTTCTTGTTTTCCCCCTAATATGTGTTGTGGTGGGTGGGTTTGGCCCTTGGCAATTTGAGATGTTCGTCTCCCTCCCCCCCCCCCACTTTGCGTTTTAGCTCAGTAGGCACAGCACAATCATAGCAGCACATTAGACAATCAAAAGCCGACCACAGCGCTTCCAATTCACACTCTTGTTTTCAACAGCTGTCACCTCTTGACTTCCTCTCCCCCTCGCAAGTGTCCTCCTGGGTTGCTGGCGAAGAGATCAAAAGATTATATTGACTGAGGCTCCTCACATTGGGGCTCTCGGCTCCGCCCATGAGCGGATAAGCCATCTCAGTATGCGGATGATACCCAGCTCTACCTCTCTTTTAAATCAGAACCAGTGAAGGCGGTGAAGGTCCTGTGTGAGTGTCTGGAGGCGGTTGGAGGATGGATGGCGGCTAACAGATTGAGGTTGAATCCTGACAAGACAGAAGTACTGTTTTTGGGGGACAGGAGGCGGGCAGGTGTGGAGGATTCCCTGGTCCTGAATGGGGTAACTGTGCCCCCTGAAGGACCAGGTGCGCAGCCTGGGAGTCATTTTGGACTCACAGCTGTCCATGGAGGCACAGGTCAAATCTGTGTCCAGGGCAGCTGTTTACCAGCTCCATCTGGTACGTAGGCTGAGACCCTATCTGCTTGCGGACTGTCTCGCCAGAGTGGTGCATGCTCTGGTTATCTCCCGCTTGGACTACTGCAATGCGCTCTACCTGGGGGTACCTTTGAAGGTGACTCGGAAACTACAACTAATCCAGAATGCAGCAGCTAGACTGGTGACTGGGGGCGGCCGCCGAGACCATATAACACCGGTCTTGAAAGACCTACATTGGCTCCCAGTACGTTTCCGAGCACAATTCAAAGTGTTGGTGCTGACCTTTAAAGCCCTAAATGGCCTCGTCCCAGTATACCTGAAGGAGCATCTCCACCCCCATCGTTCTGCCCAGACACTGAGGTCCAGCGCTGAGGGCCTTCTGGCGGTTCCCTCATTGCGAGAAGCAAAGCTACAGGGAACCAGGCAGAGGGCCTTCTCGGTAGTGGCACCCGCCCTGTGGAATGCCCTTCCAGCAGATGTCAAAGCGATAAACAACTACCTGACATTCAGAAGACATCTTAAGGCAGCCCTGTTCAGGGAAGTTTTTAACGTGTGATAGTTTACTGTATTTTTGGTTTCTATGGAAGCCGCCCAGAGTGGCTGGGGAGGCCCAGCCAGATGGGCGGGGTATAAATAATAAATTCTTCTTCTTCTTCTTCTTCTTCTTCTTCTTCTTCTTCTTCTTCTTCTTCTTCTTCTTCTTCTTCTTCTTCTTATCTCTGTGCATCTTCTGCAAAGGGGGCAGGTGGCAGCTCTGACCCTAAGGCATTCAGATTTCGGCACTCTGGACAGTTGCTTTGTGCACCTCTGGGACTGGGCCAGGTTTTGCAGCAAAAGTGGTGCGGAGATCTGAAGAAAGAAAGAAATGGGTTTCTGCATGCTGTTGGCACCTCAAACAAACAAACAAAGGGTTGGGCTACAGAAGAGGCAAAGAGAATTTTGCAGAGGAGGTGTTTCCCCCCCCCCCTGCATGTTAAATGTCTGATAGCTAAATAATGGTATAGATAGCATTAATGTTCCCAGCATAAATTCCTCTGGGAGAGCCGCAGCTCAATGGTAGATCATCTGCTCTGCATCATCATCATCATCATCTTCTTCTTCTTCTTCTTCTTCTTCTTCTTATTATTATTATTATTATTATTATTATTATTATTATTATTTATACCCCACCCAACTGGCTGGGTTTCCCCAGCCAGTCTGGGCAGCTCCCAACCAAATATTAAAAACACAGTACAGCACTAATGTTATGTACTGAGTTGAATAGGATCCAAAAGGCAGCAGTCTGATTGGTCCTAGAACAATAGGATTCAGAATGCAGCAGTCTGATTGGTCCTAGATCAATAGGGTCCAGAATGCAGCAGTCTGATTGGTCCACAGGAGCCACCCAATCCAACTCCAGGTGGAAGTGAATCCACAACCTGATTGGCCTACAGGAGAATCCCGGAATTAGCCAATCACATGGGGCCCATTGTGTAAATAATGTATATAAAGCAGACATTCTGGGGGAACTTCCATTCCTCCTCACCACTATGAGCTGAATAAAGAGCATGAAATCCACTCTCGACTCCGAGTATATTTCAATCAAACCTTAAAAACTTCCTTAAACAGGGCTGCCTTCAGATGTCTTTTAAAAGTAAGATAGTTGCTTATTTCCTTGACATCTGATGGGAGGGCGTTCCACAGGGCGGGCGCCACTACATGCAGAACGTTCCAGGTTTAATCCTTGGCAACATCTCCAGAGGTAAGGCTGGAAGTGACTCCCTGTGCAAAATCATTGAGAGTCACTGCTGGTCAAATGTAGACACAATTATAATTGATTATTTCTTTATTTATACCCCACCTTTCCCCCCTGACAGGACTCAAGGACAGACAAAAAGGCTACTGAGCTAGTTGCACCGTTATAACGCAGCTCCCAACATTCCTGTATTTTCTCATATTGGTTCGATTCTGACTTTCAGCCAGGCGTGTTTAGCGTTGCAGCATTATCTTAATTTCCGGTTCGTGATTCAATTGTGATTTTGTGTGTGTGAAGAAACGCCTTTCCTTCGAGTAACCACGGGGGTCTAGCAATGAGGGGTGCCCGCCCCATTCCCTCCAACGCCGCCTGCGTGATGCTCACGACAGAAGCGACCCCAGCTGCGCTTATTATCACCTTTGCTCATTGCTCTGATCTTCTCCTGCCCTGAACTTTGAAGACAGGGGAAATGACTGAGGAGACATGCCAGGGATTGGCAAAGCATCTCAATGACCGCGGAGCCTCCTCTGGTCTTTCAGAATGTCAACAGCGCTATGGTTTCGGTCCTCCACTTCGGGATTAAAGATGGCGCTCACCATCTCCCCTTCTTTTGCAGTCACCGGGCCCCTGACAGAGCCGCAGATTGCCTACGTGTGCCGAGAAACACTGCAAGTGAGTATGAACGTATGGGTGGGTCTTAGGCCACACCCCTTGGCAGCCATATTGTGGCTGGTGCCCACGGCACTTTGTCCCCCACTTGCTTTTAAGCAGTATCACACCACTTTAAACTGCCTCAATGTCTTAGAATCATAGAATCATAGAATCATAGAATCATAGAATCATAGAATCATAGAATCATAGAATTGGAAGAGACCACAAGGGCCATCGAGTCCAACCCCCTGCCAAGCAGGAAACACCATCAGAGCACTCCTGACATATGGTTGTCAAGCCTCTGCTTAAAGACCTCCAAAGCAGGAGACTCCACCACACTCCTTGGCAGCAAATTCCACTGTCGAACAGCTCTTACTGTCAGGAAGTTCTTCCTAATGTTTAGGTGGAATCTTCTTTCTTGTAGTTTGGATCCATTGCTCCGTGTCCGCTTCTCTGGAGCAGCAGAAAACAACCTTTCTCCCTCCTCTATGTGACATCCTTTTATATATTTGAACATGGCTATCATATCACCCCTTAACCTCCTCTTCTCCAAGCTAAACATGCCCAGCTCCCTTAGCCGTTCCTCATAAGGCATCGTTTCCAGGCCTTTGACCATTTTGGTTGCCCTCCTCTGGACACGTTCCAGTTTGTCAGTGTCCTTCTTGAACTGTGGTGCCCAGAACTGGACACAGTACTCCAGGTGAGGTCTGACCAGAGCAGAATACAGTGGCACTATTACTTCCCTTGATCTAGATGCTATACTCCTATACTCCTATCTTCTTCTCTCAGTGACTCCTGAGTGGTTTAACAGTCAGAGAATGCTTGGGAGCTGTGCCTCCATAGGGAGAATAAGAGTCTCCTAACCATTCTTAGCTGTTTCATCAGTGTTTAATAAATAATAATATTATTTTTTTATTTATATCCCCCTCTCCCCACTCAAAGCTGGGCTCAGAATGGCTAACAACAGTAAAGTAACAAAAGCATTCTAAAAGCATTCAGTTCATTCTAAAATCAGTTCAAAATCAAATTAATGGCAACCATTGGGCTAGAGTTCTGTGAGGATTACCAAAGGAGGGGGTCAGACTGCGCCTTGGCCAAAGGCCTGGTGGAACAGCTCTGTCTTGCAGGCCCTGCGGAAAGATGTCAAGTCCGGCAGGGCCCTAGTCTCTTGTGACAGAGCGTTCCACCAGATCGGGGCCACGGCCGAAAAAGCCCTGGCTCTGGTAGAGGCCAGCCTAACCTCCCTGTGGCCCGGGACCTCCAAGGTGTTTTTGTTTGAAGACCGTAAGGTCCTCCGTGGGACATACCAGGAGAGGCGGTCCCGTAGGTACGAGGGTCCTAGGCCTTATAGGGCTGGTTAAAACCAGCACCTTGAACCTGATCCTGTACTCCGCTGGGAGCCAGTGCAGCTGGTATAGCACCGGGTGAACGTGATCCCGCGGCGATGACCCCATAAAGAGTCTCGCCGCGGCATTCTGCACCCAATGGAGTTTCTGGGTCAGTCTGAAGGGCAGCCCCACGTAGAGCGAGTTACAATAATCAAGTCTGGAGGTGACCATCACGTGGATCACAGTGGCGAGGTCAGGGCAAGAGAGGTAAGAGTGCTATGGTGCTGCTTTGAATATATGGTGCAGATAGGGCCTTTCTGAAAAACCCGGGAGTATCGACTGGTCCAAAAAGGTTGGCAAACCATGGTGTACTGTGTGCTTCAGAAACTATGGACAGCTTGGAGGGGCCCCTGAGAGTCTCCTGGTTCATGAGTCAAAGTTCTATTGCCCCTGTCAATAAGGATGGCTGGTTCCATAATGTGGGTCTTTAATTTCACCCTCTAGGGTCTGACTTATCTTCACAACCAGGGGAAGATCCATAGAGACATCAAGGTAATAACAGATCAAAACTTGGGGCAGGGCCTAGGCAAAGTAAAACACTTATTTGTGCAGCGCTCATGGGGCAAGATTCTTAGCTACTGCAGCTTTTGTTTTTCACTCCTTGCTGGGAAATATGTCAGGCAGTGAAGGCTGCTTCGAACGCAGAAAGGGCGCCATTTCCCTCCTGAAAGCGAAACAGACGGTAAGCAAGGTCTGTGAGTGTGGCCCTGGGATGGCCACACACGTGTTTTAAATCATCACAGCTGTGTTTACTGAACCGCCACCTTCCCATTTGCATTCTCAAAGCATGTAAACGTTAACTCTGCAAAATGAACCCCACCGTGACGGAACATGGATAAAGTCAGGTTTGTAAAAGCAGCAACAGTGGCTGGTAGTCGTGGCAGGTCTCTGGCAGTGATGTCAGAGAGGCTCTCGGGAGAGGCAGAAAGGCCCCCGGCTGTCATTGGCCAGGCTGCTGTGACGCTGCAGAAGGGGCGGGGCGGTCGGAAGGTCCTAAGGCAGGCATGGCCAAACTTGGCCCTCCAGATGTTTTGGGACTACAACTCCCATCATCCCTAACTAACAGGACCAGTGCTCAGGGATGATGGGAATTGTAGTCCCAAAACATCTGGAGGGCCAAGTTTGGCTGTGCCTGTCCTAAGGAAACAAGGGGACAGGATCCAGGGAAAGAAGGGCGAGGACGTGAAGGGGGTTTGACAAGTAGAACAGAGTGACATGAAGAGGAAGTACGATAGCTCAGAGGAACAATGAGAAACACTGATATAGGAAGGAAAACCAGGTCATAAAATGTGCAAGCTGTAGTTCACCTGGTTGTTAGGGAAATAAAAAACTTAACATGTGGGGAATTCCTACCCTTAAAGTGTGGGGAAGAGCACTGCGTGGAACCCCACTTCAACTGACTGCCTCTAAAGGCAGTGTGGTGCAGTGGTTAGTGTCAGGCTAGGACCTGGGAGCTGAGGCTCCAATACTTTGGCCACCTCATGAGAAGAGAAGACTCCCTGGAAAAGACCCTGATGCTGGGAAAGATGGAGGGCACAAGGAGAAGGGGACGACAGAGGACGAGATGGCTGGACAGTGTTCTCGAAGCTACCAGTGTGAGTTTGACCAAACTGCAGGAGGCAGTGGAAGACAGGAGTGCCTGGCGTGCTCTGGTCCAGGGGGTCACAAAGAGTCGGACACGACTAAAAGACTAAGCAACAACAACAACAGGACCTGGGAGAGACCTGGGTTCAAATCACCCCACTCGGCTATGAAGCTCAGTGGACCTTGGGCTGCGTCACTCACTCTCAGCTTAACCTACCTCACAGGGTTCTTGTGGGGGTGAAATGAGGAGGGGGAAGAGAACCACTTACCCTCTCCTTAAGCTCCTTGGATGAAAAAGGTGGGATATCAATAAATTATTCCCCCCCCCTGTCGCTTCACATTTCAGGGAGCCAATGTTCTCCTCAACGACCACGGGGAAGTCAAGCTGGGTATGTGTTTTAAGATTGCCAGATCTGCCCCAGGGTCAAATCTAAATTTGCCAGGGTCGTGTGTTAAAGGGGATGGGAATTGTAGGTATGCGAGGGGTAAACTATAGTTCCCAAGATTCCTGGGGTGCTTTGAATGTTCTATAACAATATGAAAATAAAGGGGTTGCATCTCCAACACTGTTCCAACTCAGAGTAGACCTGCTGAAATTAATTGCCACGACTTACTCAGGTCCAGACATTGCAGTGGGTTTACTCTGAGTAATTTTTTTAAAATAATTTTTTATTAGTTTTTATTACTCTGAGTAAAATTTAGTGGGACAGACTCCTAACGTATTAAAATCAGTTAAAGTTGTTTATTTATGACCAGAAGGAGATTGGGAGGTGGGACTTCTGGGTTTTCTTAAAACCCACGTACCTTTCCCCAGAATTTGAGCACTGCCCACATTAGTTGGCACATGTTGTTCCTCATTCTTCCATTTCTGTTTCTTCCATCTTGCATTCCAGCGGATTTCGGAATCTCAGCTCAGCTCAGCGCCACCTTTGCCCGGAGAATGTCCTTCATAGGGACCCCTTACTGGTAAAAAGGGCCAGCTGTTTGGTGGTGGTGGTGGTGGGTGGATGTGTCGCCAACTGGCTTTTCAAAATGGGTGGTGTCTAGATTTGAAGGCAGTGGGCTGCAGGGAGAGGGGAGTTTTCCTCAACCAGCCCACCAGTTCTTCCCTCAGTGTTTCTAAACCTGGGCTACAGCCTCCATCAATCCCAGACGTCCTGGTCAATCGTAGAGTTGGAAGGCACCCCCTGCAATGCCAGAATCTCAACTCAAGCATCCGTGACAGATGGCCACCCAACCTCTGTTTACAAACCTCCAAGGAAGGAGAGTCCACAACCTCCCCAAGGGAGTTCTTTCCACTGTCGAACGGCTCTTGCTGTCTTTCTGATGTTTAGTTGGAATCTCCTTCCTGGTAATTTGAATCCATAGGTTTGAGTCCTGGCCTCTGGAGCAGGAGAAAACAAGCACGCTCCCTCTTCCAGGTGACAGCCCTTTAGATAACTGAAGATGGATGATGCATCACCTCTCAGTCTCCTCTTTACCAGACTAAACATACTGAAATATACTCGGAGTCCTGCAGTGATTTCATGCTCTTTATTGCAGCTTGTAAAACAGTGATTCCTTCCCCCCCACCCCAGAACCTTAGGCCTTTATATACATTATTTACACAATGAGTCCCATCTGATTGGCTGATTCTGCTTCCCTCCTGGAGGCTGATTGGTCTTCTCCTGCAGGCCAATCAGTTGTTGCATTCTACAATCCTACCTGCCTATTGTTCTAGGATCCAAGCTTAGTATATAACACATACCCAGCTCCTTCAACCGTTCCTCATCAGGCTTGGTTTCCAGACCTTTGATCATCCGTCCTCTGCACACCTTCCAGCTTGTCAAGTTCCTTCTTAAAGGGACGATGGGAGTTGTAGTCCAAAAAGCACCTAGAGGGCACCGAGTCAGGGAGGGCTGCGGGTGGCATACAACGGAAGGGACTGCCTTTAATCGAAGTTGTGGTGAGTCCCGCCTTGCGCATGTGTTCCAGGATGGCCCCAGAGGTGGCGGCAGTGGAACTCAAGGGCGGGTACAATGAACTGTGCGACGTTTGGTCCGTGGGGATCACCGCTATCGAGCTGGCGGAGCTTCAGCCCCCCCTGTTCGACGTACACCCTCTGCGGTGAGTTGCACATCCCTACCCTTCTCTCTCTGGGTTGTGGGAGGTGGCGCAGGGCAACCGCCTTGGTACCAATGATTTAATTGGGGGTCGTCTGAACATGAAGTGAGATCTCCAGAACCTGGGGGCGTGGTGTGTGTGGTGGTCAGGTGAGATTGCTATGAGGAATTATGAAAAATGTAGCAAGCCATTGTGTCAGCAATGAACGCATTGCTTTGACTGGGCTTGAGCCATTTGACATGATTTCTGATCGAATCCCACAAGCCTCTGCACCTCTGCCATTTTCTCTCTGCCTGACAGTCACATATAGCATTTTACACAAACCAGTTGCTTCACCAGGCATCCTGGGCCATAAAGATAGAAGGTAGCTTTGATGTAGATTTTGTTAATCTTTAGGTAGCTCTTAAGGGCCAGGAAAGGGACGCGGGTGGTGCTGTGGGTTAAACCACAGAGCCTAGGACTTGCCGATCAGGAAGTCGGGGGTTCGAATCCCTGCGACGGGGTGAGCTCCCGTTGCTCGGTCCCCGCTCCTGCCAACCTAGCAGTTCGAAAGCACGTCAAAGTGCAAGTAGATAAATAGGTACCACTCCAGGGGAAGGTAAATGGCGTTTCCGTGTGCTGCTCTGGTTCACCAGAAGCGGCTTGGTCATGCTGGCCACATGACCTGAAAGCTGTATGCCGGCTCCCTCGGCCAATAAAGCGAGATGAGCGCCACAACCCCAGAGTCGGTCACGACTGGACCTAATGGTCAGGGGTCCCTTCACCTTTTAAGGGCCAGGAAAAGAGTTCACAAGGAGATGGTAAATACTGTCTTCCATTGCCATCCTTCCTTTCCTGTTTATGACCTCCGGGATTTGCTAAATACATTCCTCCTTGATTCCTGTTGTATTTACCTAAAATATGTATGCATGCTCAAAGTAGTCTTTGTAGTTAAAAGGATTTCTGTGATCTAACTTTGTAGGTTTTTTTGAAATGCTCAGAGGAAATCTGATTGGTTCTTACGAGCGCTGTGTTAAAAGTTCTTTTGTTAATAAAAGCGACCGGGGCCAGGGTGTGACAGATTATTATTCGCACTTCCTCCTAGAATCTAGCTGGCCAAGGCTCGTGTGTATTTTATTAATCAGGGTCCAATCCTTCCTCGCCTTCGGAACGCAATGGGGGGGGGGGATGCTGCTGAATAAGAATTGGTGGCTGACAGTGTTGGACAGGCAGAGCTTCAAACTAGGTCCTTGCCTCTCCCTGTGACTAGCAGAATAAATTATGCAAAATAAAGGGCGGTTGTGCGGAATTCATGCCAGCAACAGAACCCAGCTTTTGTGGGTACAGAATTCAAGAAAGGGAGCACGAGGCAAGGTGGGGAGAAGCCTGCTCATGAGCAGAGAAGGGTGGGCTTACCTCCTTGTCCCACCTCACAGGGTCCTGGTGCTGATGACGAAAAGCGGCTACCAGCCCCCCAAGCTCAAGGACAAAGCCCGGTGGTAAGTCCAATTACATGCTCAACAATTGCAGCATTGCGGCGAGGGCGAACGACCTGAGGAGTGCAGCATGTTTTGCGTTTTAAGATTATTTATTCAGTTTTATCAGCTGCTTGTCACCCAAAGGTCTCCAAGTGACTTATAGCACAAGGAAAGCATAAATATACCGTATTTTTCGCTCTATAGGACGCACTTTTTCCCCTCCAAAAATGAAGGGGAAATGTGTGTGCATCCTATGGAGCGAATGCAGGCTTTCGCTGAAGCCTGGAGAGCGAGAGGGGTCTGTGCGCACCGACCCCTCTCGCTCTCCAGGCTTCAGGAAGCTATCCGCAAGCCTTTGGAGCGCGGCGGGAGTTCCCGCTGGGTTTCCAAGGCTTGCAGATAGCAGCCTGCATCCTGAAGCCCGGAGAGCGCTGCACAGCGCACCCCGGGCTTCGGGCAGATATCCGCAAGCCTGAGGAGCCCAGCGGGAGTTCCCGCCGGGCTCAGAAGGCTTGCGGATAGCAGCAAGCTCCGGGAGCGAAGGTGAGGCTCCGCGCAACCTCGCCCCCGATCCCAGACCCGTTCTGGGGTCTGGGGAAGCTCGGGCTTCCTCCGCCCCAGCCCCACGGCTAAAAAGGAACCAAGACAGCGAGCGGGATGCATCCCACTCGCTGTCTTGGCTTCTGCCAAAGCCACGCGCAGCCTCTCCCGGCTGGAGAGGTTGCGCGTGGCTAAAGAGGAAGCCTGGATGGATCCCGCTGGCTGTCTTGGCTTCTTTGCTCTTTGGGGCTGGGGGGGGAAAAATATTTTTTCCCCTTTATCCCCCCCCCAAAAAAACCCTAGGTGCGCCCTATGGTCCGGTGCACCCTATAGAGCAAAAAATACGGTAAATGTTCCATGCCACCCCAATCCCCAGAGTAGTGTGAGATTTCAGGTGCCTGTGTTTCCTCTGGAAAGAAGGCACAGCAGAGACGGTGGTGTCCTTATGATATATGGTATTATTTACACATACAATGGTACCTCGGTTTACAAACTTAATCCGTTCCGGAAGACTATTCTTAAGCCAAAGCCGTTCTTAAACTGAGGCGTGCTTTCCCTAATGAGTCCTCCCACCGCCACTGCCCTTCCACTGTTCGGCTTCCATTCGTAGACCGAGGTAAAGTTCGCTAACCAGAACACTACTTCTGGTTTTGCGGAATTCTTATACCAAATAGTTCGTAAACAGTGCTGTTCTTAAACTGAGGTACCACTGTATATACAACCTTGGTCCAGAGCTGAGGGACTGCAGAGCATTGAAATCCCAACATGGTCCAGTATCTCCCGTCATTGCAGCCTCAAGTTCCAAGAGACCTCAAACATCACGTTGGACCCTCTCTGCAGCATTAATAATAATAAAAAATTTAATTTATACCCCTCCCTCCCCGGCGAGAGCCGGGCTCAGGGCGGCTAACACTGATAAAATTTCAGTAAAAACATAAGAAAAAAAAGAGAAAAAGAAAAAATAAATAAAATACAAGTTAAAATGCAATTTAAAATGCAGCCTCATTTTAAAAGTCAAAACCATAAGGGGAGGGAAACATAAGGGTCAGACTGAGTCCAAATCAAAGGCCAGCTCCGTCTTGCAGGCCCTGCGGAAAGATGTCAAGTCCCGCAGGGCCCTGGTCTCTTGGGACAGAGCGTTCCACCAGGTCGGGGCCAGTACTGAAAAGGCCCTGGCCCTAGTTGAGACCAGCCTAAAACGACAGACCTTCTTGTGCTTTGCCCCTGTCACTTTCCAGCTTGCAAAATGGACACTTTTTTCCTGTTTGCTTACCTCATTACCCGCTGCAATTCTGGAAGCTTCCCCCCCCCCCACTTCTGGTATTCGCTTTTGCTAATTACCCAGAGCTCAGGGTGTGGTCTCACGGCTCTGGCTTTCACTGATGGCTTAATGATGGGCCATCATCTTCTTTTGTCCTCCTAATGACCCATGGTTCGTTAGCATAAGCAGAGCCCAGGGATTTCCATGCTTGGCAGATTTTAGTCAGCCCTTGATTCATTCTAACCTTTTCCTGACTTCCGAGAATTACGGGCGGCTTGCACCCACAAACTCTGGCACCTGGAGGCCTTTAACAATACAGTGGTACCTCAGGTTACAGACTCTTCAGGTTACAGACTCCGCTAACCCAGAAATATTACCTTGGGTTAAGAACTTTGCTTCAGGATAAGAACAGAAATTGTTCAGCTGCGGCGCAGCAGCAGAAGTGGGAGGCCCCATTAGCTAAAGTGGTGCTTCAGGTTAAGAACAGTTTCAGGTTAAGAACGGACCTCCAGAATGAATTAAGTACTTAACCCGAGGTACTACTGTACTACCACAACAGTCTCAGGAAACTTTGGTAGCAGACTAGTGAAAAACAACACATTTTTAGTCTGTAAGAAGTCTGGGAAAAACAGACCAGCCTTTGCTCAGGGATCAGCAAACTTTTTCAGCAGGGGGCCAGTCCACTGTCTCTCAGACCTTGTGGGGGGCCGGACTATATTTTGAAAGGGGGGGGGGAATGAACGAATTCCTATGTCCCACAAATAACCCAGAGATGCATTTTAAATAAAAGCACACATTCTACTCCTGTAAAAACATGCTGATTCCAGGACCGTCTGTGGGTCGGATTTAGAAGGCGATCGGGCCGGATCCGGCCCCTGGGCCTTAGTTTGCCTACCCATGCTTTACATGGCGCTGAAAAGAAAGCAAGGAAGGTGCTAGGCAGACCTTCAGCAGAGGCAGACCTTCTCCTCAGAGAGCTACAATTCCCAGTGTTCCCTTTGATTGATTATCAAACCGTTCTGGGAACTGTAGCTCTCTTGAGGGGAATAGGGAATCCATAACAACTCTCAGCGCTCTTAACAAACTACACTTCCCAGAATTCTTTGCAGGAAGTGGTATGACATTGCTTTAAATCATAGCTGTCAAGCGTCCCTTATGTGGCGGGACAGTCCCTTATCCCAGCGCCGTGTCCTGCTGCTGTCCCTTATTGATGATGTCCCTTAAATAAGCTACAGAAGGTAATGGGGCCCTTTCTAGGTCCAGCTGTCCTTTGTCAACAACAAATTGTTGCTTTTTTTGTGTGTTGAATATACGCTATATGGTAATTTATGGACCTAATAGGTATCTAAAGCCATTTGCATGCAACAAAATATGTATTTTATCAAAGTAATTGTTGATCCCTTATTTTCGAGGCTGCTGGTCCCTTATTTTCAAATCTGTAAGTTGACAGCTATGTTTTAAATGCATAGAGTAAATAGGGGACGTGAGTCGGAGCTTACAGCCATAAACTCTCCTTGACCATGGGTGCTCCTGTCCCCACAGGAGTCAGGCCTTTCACCACTTTGTCAAGGTGACGCTGACCAAGAACCCGAAGAAGCGGCCCACTGCCTCCAAGATGCTGACCGTAAGTATCCCAATCGCCTCCCCTCCCTTCTCCGCTCATGAGTCCCAGGGAGGGGTGGGCTTTGTAATCAGTTTCCCACTAAAACATCACATCCGAGGTGGCTTAAAAGCCTTCCAAATGCGCATGGGGGGGGGCGCACTGCTATATAACCACACCAGGCACAGTCTTCGTTTCAAGTTTCTCTTGTGTTGTAAACAGAAATTGCCCTTTTCCCTTATGGGGTATCCAAGAGCCCATATGATAATAATAATAATAATTTTTATTTATACCCCGCCCTCCCCAGCCAAGGCCGGGCTCAGAGCGGCTTACAAGCAATAATAAAAACAAGTTGAATGATTACAACTTAAAAACAAAATTAAAATACAGCATTAAAATATAGAGTCCTTACGTAGGTTCCCTATTGGTAGGAGAAAATAACAGAGGCCAACCAGAGAATATTGAGAAGCAAAGCAGCTAGTAAGCCTGATCTTTATTGATCTGTTGCAACAGGGTGCTCCCCTCACACGCAGGAGAGAGGAGGGACCCAGAAAAATGGCACGCAAGGCCTTATAAAGACCTTTGAAATTGCCACCCTGTAGATCAAGACCACCCCCAGAAACATCATACATACATCACAGAAGGGGTGTAACCTAAGACCACCCCTCAGATACATCACACAAAAGGTGGTTTAAAACAGAAATTTGAATGTTGTTTTTCTCCTGTTGTTGTTTATCTGCTGTCTGGCAGCCTACTTGATTGAATTGCCTGGCGAGCCTGGCCATTCTTTTGTAGTGATAAATACCGTATTTTTCGCACCATAGGACGCACTTTTTCCCTCCTAAAAAGCAAGGGAAAATGTGTGTGCGTCCTATGGAGCGAATGCAGGGGGGAGGCAGGCGGGAAAAGCCCTCAAGAGCCGCACACAAGCTTCGTGCGCTCTTGCGGGCTTTTCTCTAGGAGGGAGAAGGGAGTGACTGGCTGCAGCAGTCCCTTCTCCCTCCTGGGGGAAAAGCCCCCAAGAGCGGCACCCTCTTTAAAGGCTGCGCGGCTCCTGCGGGCTTTTCTACGAGGTGGGGGAATCCCACCTCCCAGAAAAGCCAGGAGAAGCCGCGCAGCCCCTTTAAAGAGCGGGCGGCTTCTGCGGGAGTTGGGGGAAGCTGCAGCAGATTCCCTCCTCCCGGGCTCCCTTTGAAGCGGCAATGTGGGAGGGGAGCAGCTTACACTCGTGTAAGCAGCTCCTCTCCCACTTTCCTGCTTCAAAGCAACCACGGAGGAGGGAAAGAGGGGACCCATGGATCCTCTTCGCTGCTCGAGGCTGCAGCAGATTCCCTCCTCCCGGGCTCCCTTTGAAGCAGCAAAGTGGGAGGGGAGCAGCTTACACTCGTGTAAGCAGCTCCTCTCCCACTTTCCTCCTTCAAAGCAACCACGGAGGAGGGAAGGAAGGGGACCATGGATCCTCCCCTGCTGGAGGCTTCAGCGGATTCCCTCCTCCGTGATTGCTTTGAAGCAGCAAAGTGGGAGGGGAGCAGCTTACACTCGTGTAAGCAGCTCCTCTCCCACTTTCCTCCTTCAAAGCAACTACGGAGGAGAGAAGGAAGGGGACCATGGATCCTCCCCTGCTGGAGGCTTCAGCGGATTCCCTCCTCCGTGATTGCTTTGAAGCGGCAATCTGGGAGGGGAGCAGCTTACACTCGTGTAAGCAGCTCCTCTCCCACTTTCCTGCTTCAAAGCAACTACGGAGGAGAGAAGGAAGGGGACCATGGATCCTCCGCTGCTCACGGCTTCAGCGGATTCCTCCTCCTTGATTGCTGGGAGTTTCTCTGGGCAGGAATTCCCTCAGCTTAAGTGGGGTGGGGGAAGTGTGGCAGGTAGGGGGGTACTGAGAGACACATGTCTCTCAGATGAAAATTGGGAGTGGGCATTGTGTGAAGTGGCTGTGGATCTTCTGCCGCAGAACTGTAGGACTGTATAGAGTTGGGAGGGCCACCCAAGGGTCATCTAGCCCAGCCCCCTCACAATGTAGGAATCACAGCTAAAGAACGCCAGACAGATGGTCCCCCAACCGCTGCTTAAAAGCCTCCAGTGGTGGAGACCCCAAACACCTTCCGAGGTCATAGAATTGCAGGGTTGGAAGGGAACCCCAGGAGTCATCTAGTCCAGCCCCGGTGGACAGCGGGCGCAATCCATCCCATTGCGCAAGACTAAAGATGCTGTGCAAGGCTAAAGAAGAAGCCAAGGCAATGAGCGGGATGGATCGCGCTTGCTGCCTTGTCTTCTTTAGCTGCACTGGAGAGGTTTAGCTCCTGGCTGGAGAGGTTGCGCGGCCATGGATCCCCTGCGCTGTCTTGGCTTCTTTGCTCTTTGGGGCTGGGGGGGGGGGAAGCCCGGGCTTCCCCCGCAGCCCCGAGAAGCTCTGGGAGAAGTGGACAGGCTGCATGCAGCCTGTCCGTTGCTCTTTGGGGCTGGGGGGGGGGAATAATATTTTTTTCCTTGATTTCCCCCTCTAAAAACTAGGTGCGTCCTGTGGTCCGGTGCGTCCAATAGAGCGAAAAATACGGTACATAGTTCCTGGGCCATGTCACAGGCTCACACCCTATTCAAACACAGACATACCCTTAAGACAGGATTTGTGAAGGAAAAGACAATGGGGAGGTTTCCCACTTTGACCTCGTAGAGAAAACATTTGCTCAGTTTGGGAATCAAAATGGCTTCAGGTCGGCCTTCCTGTGCTGATCTATGTACGTGCGGTTATGAACATTGCCATATATTTAAGACCTCAAAATTCCTATCACACTTGCACTGCGGAAGAGGCAAGCTGTACTTTGCGACACCTAAGCGGCTTGCCTCTTTGGCATAATGTCGGAAGCTGTAAATATGGCTATCTCCCTCTCCACCTGCCGCGGCTCTGTCCCTAGGATGGATTCCAGCTATCTCCCCTTTCTTTCACCAGCACCAGCTAGTTTCCCAGGAAAGGCTCAGCCGCAGCCTGACCCTCGAGCTCCTGGAGAAACTGCGCAACCCTGACAAACTTTCCAGCTGCAGAGGCGAGCCGGATGAAGAGGAACAAGAGGTGAGAGCGGATGGGATGAGGCTGGAGAAGGGCAAAGAAATGAACAATGTGGGGTTGCACTTACTCCTCTGTTTTCCCTTTTTTGTGGTGCCCGAAGCCTCTTCTGCTGTGCCCATGACGAGACCCCTGTTTTCCCCACATGTATATTGCAGTTTCACTATAAAGCCAATTGACACTGGTCTGGACGCAACAAACAACTGAGGGTTTCCGTTCTGAAGCGAAACATCTCTATTTGCAACTGCGGAAAAGCGTCCTAAAAGCAAACTGGTTTTCTGAACAATGTGTTGTGCGGTTAAGCCACTTAATGCAGGAAGAATGAACTGAGCGCAATAGTCAGGTGCGCAATAGCAAGCCAGCCAGCATTGAGATGGGGAACAAAGATGGGCTGGCAAAGGGCAATATCTCCCAAGGGCAAAAATGACCCCCGCTCTTGGGGTTATAAAGCAAAAAACACACACTAACAACCTGTTATGTACTGAGTTGAATAGGATCCAAACTGCAGCAGTCTGATTGGTCCTAGAACAATAGGATCCAAAATGCAGCAGTCTGATTGGTCCTAGAACAATAGGATTCAGAATGCAGCAGTCTGATTGGTTCTAGAACAATGCAGCAGTATGATTGGTTGGCAGTAACCACCCAATCCTGCTCCAGATAGAAGTGAATCCACAACCTGATTGGCTTACAGTAGAATTCCGGAATTAGCCAATCATGTGCAGCCCATCGTGTAAATAATGTATATAAAGCAGATACTGTGAGGGGACTTTCATTCATTCCTCCTCACCACTATGAGCTGAATAAAGAGCATGAAATCACTTTGCGACTCTGAGTATATTTCACAACCCCTCCTCAATACAATCTGTTTTCTCGACCACAGACACCCCCACCTCCAGTGCCCCGAAGAATTCGCTCCAGCCAACGGCAAGGCGTGACCTCACCGGGATGCACCAACTCCAGGGGTATGTCTGCCCCATTGCGCTCCTCACAGTGGTCCCCTTGCTTCTCTCCTTGCCCCTTGCATGCTGGGCTTGCATCCCCCTCTCCTCTCCAGAGGGCCCTCCTGCAAGCTCTGCCCCACTTTCTGTCTCCACCCACCACAGAGTGACCCTTCTCAATAACTTCCTTCTTCTCATCTCATTGCAGCCCGTGATTGCAGCCCCACGCTCAGGAACAGGCAGAGTCCGGAGTCCCCGAACTTCACGGTACCTCTTCACCCCCCCTCCCCTCCCTCCCTGTTCCAATTGATACACAGCTATTGTCCCCTTTGCCCCTCCAAAAGAAAGAAACGGCTCCTTTATTTCAGGCATAGGCAAACTCGGCCCTCCAGCTGTTTTGGGACTACAACTCCCATCATGCCTTATGAGGAACGGCTAAGGGAGCTGGGCATGTTTAGCCTGGAGAAGAGGAGGTTAAGGGGTGATATGATAGCCATGTTCAAATATATAAAAGGATGTCACATAGAGGAGGGAGAAAGGTTGTTTTCTGCTGCTCCAGAGAAGCGGACACGGAGCAATGGATCCAAACTACAAGAAAGAAGATTCCACCTAAACATTAGGAAGAACTTCCTGACAGTAAGAGCTGTTTGACAGTGGAATTTGCTGCCAAGGAGTGTGGTGGAGTCTCCTCCTTTGGAGGTCTTTAAGCAGAGGCTTGACAACCATATGTCAGGAGTGCTCTGATGGTGTTTCCTGCTTGGCAGGGGGTTGGACTCCATGGCCCTTGTGGTCTCTTCCAACTCTAGGATTCTATGATTCTATGATTCTATGATCATCCCTGACCACTGGTCCTGTTAGCTAGGGATGATGGGAGTTGTAGTCCCAAAACATCTGGAGGGCCGAGTTTGCCTATGCCTGCTTTATTTAACCGCTTCGTATTTTTCCCCATGACGCTGGTACCAGAGGGTTGCTGGATTTATCTTTCTGGGGCTGGGCTTACACCGGGGAACTCATCGCCCCTGGCTAGTCACATTTATTAGGTCTGATCTGTGAAAACCCCCTTCGAAGTCCCGTTCGAAGTGCCAGGGCTCTGAAAGCGGCTTCCCGTGACCCAACGGCGAGTCTTCCTGCAAACACCTTCCAAGCACTATTTGGGAGAGCCCTCTGAAAAGGAGCTTCTGAACTCCTGACATAAACAGCAGTGGTTGAGCTTTGCGAACCGCCTCTGGAAATAAGTGCTGCCTTGCAGGAAGCGCTGTGGTCTAAACCATGAAGCCTCTTGGGCTTGCCGATCAGAAGGTCGGTGGTTCGAATCCCCGCGATGGGGTGAGCTCCCGTTGCTTGGTCCCAGCTCCTGCCAACCTAGCAGTTCGAAAGCACGCCAGTGCAAGTAGATAAATAGGTACCGCTGCGGCGGGAAGGTAGACGGCGTTTCCATGCGCTACTCTGGTTTCCGTCATGGTGCTCCATTTCTCCAGAAGCAGTTTAGTCATGCTGGCCATGTGTCCCTGAAAGCTGTCTGTGGACAAACGCCGGCTCCATCGGCCTGAAAGCGAGATGAGTGCCACAACCCCATAGTCGCCTTAACCATCCAAGGCACCTTTTACCTATAGGCCCCTTTCAGAGGAGCCAGGTTTTCACCTGTCACTCTAAATAGGATGTCAGGTGTGGGAGCAGGTGGGCTTCTACTGCGTCTGCGTGACCGCTCTGAAGAAATGCCATGCTCTTAGTCCATTTCCTAATAATAATAATAATAATAATAATAATAATAATAATAATAATAATAATAATAATAATATGCTGCCCATCTGATTGGGTTGCCCCAGTCACTGTGGGCAGCTTCCAACAAAATATTGAAACATCAAGACTGCTGCCACCCCTGCCATCATCGTGGACCCTCCTTTGAAGACCAGTTCCTCCAGTCTTTGCTTTCTGCTTGCAGGAAATCTCTGCGGATTCTGGATATGGTACTGGCAGCCACCTCTATGGTGCTTCATTTTCCAGCAGGTAAGGGTGCTACTTTTATATGCCTGTTGTCTTTGTCCATGGAGTTTTCTTGGCAGGGATACTGGAGTGGCTTGCCGGTTCCTGCTCCAGGTGGATCACGTTTGGTCAAAACTCTCCACTATGACCTGTCCATCTTGGGTGGCCCTGCACGGCATGAATAACTCAGAGTTATTCTCTGAGTTATTCAAGCCCCTTCGCCACGGCAAGGCAGTGATCCAAGAAAGGGGGGGGGGGGCTTCTTGAAGCTACTAGCATGAGTTTGACCAAACTGCGGGAGGCAGTGGAAGACAGGAGTGCCTGGCGTGCTCTGGTCCAGGGGGTCACGAAGAGTCGGACACGACTAAACGACTAAACAACAACAACAAGGGTGCTACTGCAATTATTATTACCATTGCTTTATGAATTGCCTTCTAAACCACCGTCTCAAGGTGATTTCCACCTAAAAATAATTTAGAATGTAGCTGTGATGAATATAGGGGTTGCTCGTGCATAAGTTTCCGCCACTCCTGGCTAAGTTGGCTTGTTAAACCTTTTCTGTCTGGACAGCCCTTCACTTCGTGGCTGCCTCAGTCGCTAGCAGAATCCATCAGTGGGCGTTTCTTAAACCTTTTCCAGCATAAAAGCTTTTTGACGCCAAGTCTCCTCCTACTCTCCCTGCGCGGAAGTCTTCTGCGCAGGGAGGGTGTGGGTAGCGGAGGACCCGTGCTCTCCCCGCTGGTGTCCGGCGAAGAGTCCTGGAGCCCTCTCGCCGATTCCCCCATCTGCCCCCTTTATCCCTGGTGTTGCGCTGATTTCCTTCCCCCGCTGCTGAGCTACCTCTCTCCCTGCTGGGTCCCTCTCCAGCATCACTTGAGAGCCTTCCCTCCGCCTCTGGCTCCAATGTCAGTTCCCTGACAGTAGCCTTATTGGAGTTGACCGATTGGGTCTGCGTTGCTCCGGGACAGGAGGAAGGAAGTCAAATGACACCGAGGTTGGTTCAAAGAAAGAGTTTATTCTGCTCTCCGGATAGCAGAAGGCACTTGCGTGATCAAGTCCACAGCAAGTCCAAAGAAATGAGAAGTTTCATGCAGTATATATATCCTCCAGGCACCCTCTCCCCCTTCCCCAGCCACGTCAGCTTGTACACGCAGGTTGACATCACAGATGTTCCTGCTCCGGCACTCTTAACCATAAAAGGGATTTCCTTCCTGCACTCCTGACCAGAAAAGGTTCTTCCTCTTCCTACTCTTATCTTGGAGGAAGAGGTCGTCATCTCCAGGAACATGCTTCTGGCGCTGCTCCCGGACTCCGGTCTGTGTGTCCTTTGTGGTCAGCACATAAGATAAGGCACTGACGTCTGCTCTGTTCCCCTAGACCAGCCAGGGTCATCCCTTGCCGTGACTGATAAGGGAGAGAGTTTGTTTATACAGCTGTGTCCTTGTTATGCATTTGCTCAAAAGCTCAAGTTTTATGCATTTTAGAGTGCTTTCTTGGAGAAAGAAGAAGGGGGGGGGTTAAGTTCAGTTTTAAACTGGCTGTACAGAGACCCATTCCTTCAAGAGCAGCTAAAAATGTGAAAAAAGCAAATACATTTAAAAACAAGGCTGAGACCCTGACACTCGTGACCTAGACCCTTTTATCCAGCTGGATCACTGCCTTGCCGTGGCGAAGGGGCTTGAATAACTCAGAGAAGCTATGAGCTATGCCGTGCAGGGCCACCAGGCTCTAGCCAGTCACATTCTACAGCCTTATATCTTGCTTCCCTTTCCTTTATAGGGAGGATTCGGCAGACTCAGACCATGATTACGATGACGTAGATGTGTAAGTGGCAGAGTCGCTCTGTCTCCCTTTGAGGGTACAACCAGTTTTGGAGTTATACTACAAAGCGTTCGGAGCACGTCGGGTTGGCAAAAGTTCCAGTAGGGTTTAGGAACCAGGAGGTTGAGGCAAATGCTGCCCCAAAGGGTTGGATAGATGAGCTCCAAGCATTGCTTTAACCTACCGTTAGCAAAACCCTTAACCCAGGGGTCAGCAAACTTTTTCAGCAGGGAGCGGTCCACTGTCCCTCAGACCTTGTGGGGGGCCGGACTATATATATTTTTTTGGGGGGGGGGTGGAGAATGAATTCCTATGCCCCACAAATAACCCAGAGATGCATTTTATATAAAAGCACACATTCTACTCATGTAAAACGGCCTCGGTCCTGTATACCTGAAGGAGCGTCTCCACCCCCATTGTGCAGCCCGGACACTGAGGTCCAGCTCCGAGGGCCTTCTGGCGGTTCCCTCATTGCGATTAGTGAGGTTACAGGGAACCAGGCAGAGGGCCTTCTCGGTAGTGGTGCCCGCCCTGTGGAACGCCCTCCCACCAGATGTGAAGGAAATAAGCAGCTATCTTATCTTTAAAAGACATCTGAAGGCAGCCCTGTTTAGGCAAGTTTTTAATATTTAATGCTGTATTGTTTTTAACACTCGATTGGGAGCCACCCAGAGTGGCTGGGGAAACTCAGCCAGATGGGCAGGGTATAAATAATAATAATAATAATAATAATAATAATAATAATAATAATAATAATAATAATAATTAAAACACCAGGCAGGCCCCCAAAATAACCCAGAGATGCATTTTAAATAAAAGGACACATTCTACTCATGTGAAAACACACTGATTCCCAGACTGTCCACTGGCTGGATTGAGAAGGCGATTGGGCTGGATCCGGCCCCCAGGCCTTAGTTTGTCTACCCATGCCTTAACAAAGTACCCCTTTGTTACTGTTGCTCTCCCAAGCCGTCTTCTAACTCTTCTCTCTGTTTTCCTTCCTTTTGGGGGCACCTCTTAATGTTGGTCTTCCAGACCCAGCAGATATGATGCAAGCAGGTAACTCATTCCCCCAATGCGTTTTAAAATACAGGGTGGGCATTGGCAGGATTGCTAAAATGCCATAAAATATTTGTGACTTACAGTTTGGAGGAAAAGGGAGCACTAGCTTCAGCTGTGAGCCATTTGGCTGCTTTCTTCTTGGAGATGAGAGCTTGCATTGGCTTCTCACATTTCATGGCAGTGATGGATCTTGCTAGCAGAACTTTGGCTGGGTTGGAGGGGAATAAAAGCAGGCGGCAGAATCTCACCCCCCCCCCTTGAAATGGACCCTTCCTTCTTTTTTGTGTGTGTAAATTTTATTAAGTTTTCTGTATTCCAATTTAAAATACGGTGGTACCTCAGGTCGCACACAGGATCCGTTCCAGAGCTCCGGTCGGATCCTGAGGTGTGCGTGTCCACATTTCTGAAGAAATGTGCATGCACATGAAAGCTCATACCAATAACTAACTTAGTTGGTCTCTAAGGTGCTACTGGAAGGATTTTTTAAAATTTAATTTCATTTATTTTGTTTTGACTACGGCAGACCAACACGGCTACTTACCTGTAAAAAGGACTCTGTTTTTGTTTTGTTTTTTGGGAAAAGTACTTTTAAACTCCCCCTCCACTCATTATAAATTATTATTTCCTTTTGCCTTTCAGTGACATCTCAGCTGTCCATCTCCCACCTCCACTGCCCCCCAAGGTAAGTCACAGGAGTAAGCAAAAGGGGCGACCCTTTTCCCTTTTTGCACGTGTTAAGCCAAATCCAGCACGGAGCTCTATTCTGAGAAGGAAGTGGGCAGTGATAGATCAAGACAATGTGCCCCCCCAAAGAATTTGCTTCTACCCAGTGCCACTCCTTGGAAGAAAACATATGCAAACACAGGGCCGTCTTAAGCATAGCCGGCGCTATGGTGCAAAGATCTCTCCGGTGACCCATGCCCCCTTTCCCAGAGTTGTCGACCTTTTCCCAAGCCTCTGCGGGGATCACTCTCCTCCCACGGAGGCTTGGGAAGCAAGCTGCACATCCGCCAGCCATATAGTAAGTTTCCGAGCACAATTCAAAGTGTTGGTGCTGACATTTAAAGCCCTAATTGGCCTTGGTCCAGTATACCTGAAGGAGCGTCTCCACCCCCATCATCCAGCCCGGACACTGAGGTCCAGCGCTGAGGGCCTTCTGGCGGTTTCCTCGCTGCAAGAAGTGAAGTTACAGGGAACCAGGCAGAGGGCCTTCTCGGTAGTGGCACCTTCCTTGTGGAACGCCCTCCAAGCGGATGTCAAGACAATAAACAACTATTTTACTTCTAAAAGACAACTGAAGGCAGCCCTGTTTAGGAAAGTTTTTAATGTCTGATGCTGTATTGTTTTTAATATTCGGTTGGAAGCTGCCCAGAGTGGCTGGGGAAACCCAGCCAGATGGGTGGGGTATAAATAATAATAATTATTATAGTTGGTGGGGTGCAGCTTCCATTCTAAGCTTCTGCGGGGATCGCTCTCCTCCTGCGGAGGCTTGGGAGGCAAGCTGCACGCCCGCCACAGCTGGCGAGGCACAGCTGGCAGGCATGCAGGGAAAGGGGAGGCCGCCGGCAAAGCCGCGCAGCTCCCCCACTCGCTGGGGCACCGAGAGACCGGCGCCCTGGACGTACCACTAAGCCCTAATGGGAAAGACGGCTCTGCGCAAACATCACCCTAGCTTTCCAAGCCTGCTGAGGTCCAGAGGATATAAGAGGAGGATGCTGGATTAGGCCAATGGCCCACCTGGTCCAGCAGCTTGCTCTCACTGTTATCAACCAGGTGCCAGTGGAGAAACCCGCAACAGGACCTGAATGCAAGAGGAGCCTCACTTCCTGTGGTTTCCAGCAACTGGGAGAGCAAAGTCCTTTGCAAATTGTCACAGTCCAGTTCACGGGCGATCAAAGTCCCGGCTGGGGACGTCGGGACCGGGGGCAAGATGGCGGGGTGGGAGCAGGAACGAGAGTTCAGAAGCCAGGAGTCAGGAAGCCAAGAGTCTGAGGGTCAGGAAGCAAGGAGTCACAAAGTCAGAGGTCCGAGGGTCAAGAAGCAAGGAGTCCCAAAGTCAGGAGTCCGAGGGTCAGGAAGCAAGGAGTCACAAAGTCAGAGGTCCGAGGGTCAAGAAGCAAGGAGTCCCAAAGTCAGGAGTCCGAGGGTCAGGAAGCAAGGAGTCACGAAGTCAGGGGTCCGAGGGTCAAGAAGCAAGGAGTCCCAAAGTCAGGAGTCCGAGGGTCAGGAAGCAAGGAGTCACGAAGTCAGGGGTCCGAGGGTCAAGAAGCAAGGAGTCCCAAAGTCAGGAGTCCGAGGGTCAGGAAGCAAGGAGTCACGAAGTCAGGGGTCCGAGGGTCAAGAAGCAAGGAGTCCCAAAGTCAGGAGTCCGAGGGTCAGGAAGCAAGGAGTCACGAAGTCAGAGGTCCGAGGGTCAAGAAGCAAGGAGTCCCAAAGTCAGGAGTCCGAGGGTCAGGAAGCAAGGAGTCACGAAGTCAGAGGTCCGAGGGTCAAGAAGCAAGGAGTCCCAAAGTCAGGAGTCCGAGGGTCAGGAAGCAAGGAGTCACGAAGTCAGAGGTCCGAGGGTCAAGAAGCAAGGAGTCCCAAAGTCAGGAGTCCGAGGGTCAGGAAGCAAGGAGTCACGAAGTCAGAGGTCCGAGGGTCAAGAAGCAAGGAGTCCCAAAGTCAGGAGTCCGAGGGTCAGGAAGCAAGGAGTCACGAAGTCAGAGGTCCGAGGGTCAAGAAGCAAGGAGTCCCAAAGTCAGGAGTCCGAGGGTCAGGAAGCAAGGAGTCACGAAGTCAGAGGTCCGAGGGTCAAGAAGCAAGGAGTCCCAAAGTCAGGAGTCCGAGGGTCAGGAAGCAAGGAGTCACGAAGTCAGAGGTCCGAGGGTCAAGAAGCAAGGAGTCCCAAAGTCAGGAGTCCGAGGGTCAGGAAGCAAGGAGTCACGAAGTCAGAGGTCCGAGGGTCAAGAAGCAAGGAGTCCCAAAGTCAGGAGTCCGAGGGTCAGGAAGCAAGGAGTCACGAAGTCAGAGGTCCGAGGGTCAAGAAGCAAGGAGTCCCAAAGTCAGGAGTCCGAGGGTCAGGAAGCAAGGAGTCACGAAGTCAGAGGTCCGAGGGTCAAGAAGCAAGGAGTCCCAAAGTCAGGAGTCCGAGGGTCAGGAAGCAAGGAGTCACGAAGTCAGAGGTCCGAGGGTCAAGAAGCAAGGAGTCCCAAAGTCAGGAGTCCGAGGGTCAGGAAGCAAGGAGTCACGAAGTCAGAGGTCCGAGGGTCAAGAAGCAAGGAGTCCCAAAGTCAGGAGTCCGAGGGTCAGGAAGCAAGGAGTCACGAAGTCAGGGGTCCGAGGGTCAAGAAGCAAGGAGTCCCAAAGTCAGGAGTCCGAGGGTCAGGAAGCAAGGAGTCACGAAGTCAGAGGTCCGAGGGTCAAGAAGCAAGGAGTCCCAAAGTCAGGAGTCCGAGGGTCAGGAAGCAAGGAGTCACGAAGTCAGGGGTCCGAGGGTCAAGAAGCAAGGAGTCCCAAAGTCAGGAGTCCGAGGGTCAGGAAGCAAGGAGTCACGAAGTCAGAGGTCCGAGGGTCAAGAAGCAAGGAGTCCCAAAGTCAGGAGTCCGAGGGTCAGGAAGCAAGGAGTCACGAAGTCAGAGGTCCGAGGGTCAAGAAGCAAGGAGTCCCAAAGTCAGGAGTCCGAGGGTCAGGAAGCAAGGAGTCACGAAGTCAGAGGTCCGAGGGTCAAGAAGCAAGGAGTCCCAAAGTCAGGAGTCCGAGGGTCAGGAAGCAAGGAGTCACGAAGTCAGAGGTCCGAGGGTCAAGAAGCAAGGAGTCCCAAAGTCAGGAGTCCGAGGGTCAGGAAGCAAGGAGTCACGAAGTCAGGGGTCCGAGGGTCAAGAAGCAAGGAGTCCCAAAGTCAGGAGTCCGAGGGTCAGGAAGCAAGGAGTCACGAAGTCAGAGGTCCGAGGGTCAAGAAGCAAGGAGTCCCAAAGTCAGGAGTCCGAGGGTCAGGAAGCAAGGAGTCACGAAGTCAGGGGTCCGAGGGTCAAGAAGCAAGGAGTCCCAAAGTCAGGAGTCCGAGGGTCAGGAAGCAAGGAGTCACGAAGTCAGAGGTCCGAGGGTCAAGAAGCAAGGAGTCCCAAAGTCAGGAGTCTGAGGGTCAGGAAGCAAGGAGTCACGAAGTCAGAGGTCCGAGGGTCAAGAAGCAAGGAGTCCCAAAGTCAGGAGTCCGAGGGTCAGGAAGCAAGGAGTCACGAAGTCAGAGGTCCGAGGGTCAAGAAGCAAGGAGTCCCAAAGTCAGGAGTCCAAGGGTCAGGAAGCAAGGAGTCACGAAGTCAGAGGTCCGAGGGTCAAGAAGCAAGGAGTCCCAAAGTCAGGAGTCCGAGGGTCAGGAAGCAAGGAGTCACGAAGTCAGAGGTCCGAGGGTCAAGAAGCAAGGAGTCCCAAAGTCAGGAGTCCGAGGGTCAGGAAGCAAGGAGTCACGAAGTCAGAGGTCCGAGGGTCAAGAAGCAAGGAGTCCCAAAGTCAGGAGTCCGAGGGTCAGGAAGCAAGGAGTCACGAAGTCAGGGGTCCGAGGGTCAAGAAGCAAGGAGTCCCAAAGTCAGGAGTCCGAGGGTCAGGAAGCAAGGAGTCACGAAGTCAGGGGTCCGAGGGTCAAGAAGCAAGGAGTCCCAAAGTCAGGAGTCCGAGGGTCAGGAAGCAAGGAGTCACGAAGTCAGGGGTCCGAGGGTCAAGAAGCAAGGAGTCCCAAAGTCAGGAGTCCGAGGGTCAGGAAGCAAGGAGTCACGAAGTCAGAGGTCCGAGGGTCAAGAAGCAAGGAGTCCCAAAGTCAGGAGTCCGAGGGTCAGGAAGCAAGGAGTCACGAAGTCAGAGGTCCGAGGGTCAAGAAGCAAGGAGTCCCAAAGTCAGGAGTCCGAGGGTCAGGAAGCAAGGAGTCACGAAGTCAGAGGTCCGAGGGTCAAGAAGCAAGGAGTCCCAAAGTCAGGAGTCCGAGGGTCAGGAAGCAAGGAGTCACGAAGTCAGAGGTCCGAGGGTCAAGAAGCAAGGAGTCCCAAAGTCAGGAGTCCGAGGGTCAGGAAGCAAGGAGTCACGAAGTCAGAGGTCCGAGGGTCAAGAAGCAAGGAGTCCCAAAGTCAGGAGTCCGAGGGTCAGGAAGCAAGGAGTCACGAAGTCAGAGGTCCGAGGGTCAAGAAGCAAGGAGTCCCAAAGTCAGGAGTCCGAGGGTCAGGAAGCAAGGAGTCACGAAGTCAGAGGTCCGAGGGTCAAGAAGCAAGGAGTCCCAAAGTCAGGAGTCCGAGGGTCAGGAAGCAAGGAGTCACGAAGTCAGAGGTCCGAGGGTCAAGAAGCAAGGAGTCCCAAAGTCAGGAGTCCGAGGGTCAGGAAGCAAGGAGTCACGAAGTCAGAGGTCCGAGGGTCAAGAAGCAAGGAGTCCCAAAGTCAGGAGTCCGAGGGTCAGGAAGCAAGGAGTCACGAAGTCAGAGGTCCGAGGGTCAAGAAGCAAGGAGTCCCAAAGTCAGGAGTCCGAGGGTCAGGAAGCAAGGAGTCACGAAGTCAGAGGTCCGAGGGTCAAGAAGCAAGGAGTCCCAAAGTCAGGAGTCCGAGGGTCAGGAAGCAAGGAGTCACGAAGTCAGAGGTCCGAGGGTCAAGAAGCAAGGAGTCCCGAAGTCAGGAGTCCGAGGGTCAGGAAGCAAGGAGTCACGAAGTCAGAGGTCCGAGGGTCAAGAAGCAAGGAGTCCCAAAGTCAGGAGTCCGAGGGTCAGGAAGCAAGGAGTCACGAAGTCAGAGGTCCGAGGGTCAAGAAGCAAGGAGTCCCAAAGTCAGGAGTCCGAGGGTCAGGAAGCAAGGAGTCACGAAGTCAGGGGTCCGAGGGTCAAGAAGCAAGGAGTCCCAAAGTCAGGAGTCCGAGGGTCAGGAAGCAAGGAGTCACGAAGTCAGAGGTCCGAGGGTCAAGAAGCAAGGAGTCCCAAAGTCAGGAGTCCGAGGGTCAGGAAGCAAGGAGTCACGAAGTCAGGGGTCCGAGGGTCAAGAAGCAAGGAGTCCCAAAGTCAGGAGTCCGAGGGTCAGGAAGCAAGGAGTCACGAAGTCAGAGGTCCGAGGGTCAAGAAGCAAGGAGTCAAGGAACCAAACGCAGCAAGGCAGGGAACGTGTTGCTGTGGCAAAGAGCCAAAGTGAAATGCTGACCTTATATCCCTTCCCGGCTCTTGCCACCAGGTGCTGTGAGTTACCAATCGGCCTCACCTGTGTGGCCGTGCCTTGCCTCTTCAGAACAAACTTAGGAAGGCCCCAATCCTGCAGAGTCCTATTGGGCACAGGGCCTGGCTCCTGCACGCACACCTGACACAAACGAAGGGTAGGCCCTGAGGCTATTGGCATACAGAGAGATCCCTCCGTTCAAAAGCTCCTCTTCTCCCTCTCGGGGCGAGCAGTGACTTGGCTGGCTGAAAGAGGCATGGTTTATGTGGGGAAAGAAGGAAGAAGCATGGAGATTAGCTGAACTCTGCCCTCTCTCTTCCCCTTGGCAGCCCAGGCTCCGGGTCTCGCCAGACGAGACGGCGGTGGAACGATCCATGCCAAGGGGCTCCCTCAAGCCCTTACTCCGAGGACGGTGCTCCAGTGGCCCTGTGACGGGACGGGCTCCTCACCAGGCTATTCCAGTCGGGGCCCAGGCCTCCCACCTCAGCACCAGATCAGGTACGAGCTCCCCAAGGAAATGCAGGAAAGAAACAGGAGCCCAAACATTTGGGCATAGAATTCATTATCGTTGTTGTTGTTGTTATTATTTGTAGACTGCCCTTCATCCGTAGCTCTCAGGGCAGTTCACAAGTAAAGATACAAGATAACCCCCCCCCCCACAAAATTTATAATTCCTGAAGGACCAGATGCGCAGCCTGGGAGTCATTTTGGACTCACAGCTGTCCATGGAGGCACAGGTCAATTCTGTGTCCAGGGCAGCTGTCTACCAGCTCCATCTGGTACGCAGGCTAAGACCCTACCTGCCCACAGACTGTCTTGCCAGAGTGGTGCATGCTCTGGTTATCTCCTGCTTGGATTACTGCAATGCGCTCTATGTGGAGCTACCTTTGAAAGTGACCCAGAAACTACAACTAATCCAGAATGCGGCAGTTAGACTAGTGACTGGGAGCGGCTGCCAAGACCATATAACACCGGTCTTGAAAGACCTACATTGGCTCCCAGTACTTTTCCGAGCACAATTCAAAGTGTTGGTGCTGACCTTTAAAGCCCTAAATGGCCTCAGTCCTGTATACCTGAAGGAGCGTCTCCACCCCCATCGTTCTGCCCGGACACTGAGGTCCAGCGCTGAGGGCCTTCTGGCAGCTCCCTCCCTGCGAGAAGCCAAGTTACAGGGAACCAGGCAGAGGGCCTTCTCGGTAGTGGCACCTGCCCTGTGGAACGCCCTCCCACCAGATGTCAAAGAGAAAAACAACTACCAGACTTTTAGAAGACATCTGAAGGCAGCCCTGTTTAGGGAAGCTTTTAATGTTTGATGCATTCCTGTATTTTAATATTTTGTTGGAAGCCGCCCAGAGTGGCTGGGGAAGCCCAGCCAGATGGGGGGGGGGTATAAATAATAAATTGTAGTATTATTATTATTATAAAAATAAGAATGAAAACAAACCAATCATCTCCACTCCCACAAACACAATTTAAAAGGGCGTTGGATGTTAATCAGCCAAAGTCCTGGCTGAAGAGGAATGTTTCCGCCTGGCACTCAAAGGTGTGTAATGAAGGCTATGGGATGCGGGTGGCGCTGTGGTCGAAACCACTGAGCCTCTTGGGCTTGCCAATCAGAAGGTTGGTGGTTCGAATCTGCACAATGGGCTGAGCTCCCGTTGCTCTGTCACAGCTCCTGCCTACCTAGCAGTTCGAAAGCATGCCAGTGCAAGTAGATAAATAGGTACCACTGTGGCGGGAAGGTAAACGACATTTCCATGCGCTCTGGCGGTGTCCCATTGCGCCAGAAGCTGTTTAGTCATGCTGGCCACATGACCTGGAAAGCTGTCTGTGGACAAACGCCGGCTCCCTCGGCCTGAAAGTGAGATGAGCGCCGCAACCCTGTAGTTGCCTTTGACTGGACTTAACCGTCCAGGTGTCCTTTTTACCTATAAGGAAGGCACCAGACGAGCCTTCCTGGGGAGAGTATTCCTCAAATGGGAATCACAATGCTTATATGAGCACAAAAGGGGAACACATTTTTTTAAAAAAATTACCTTGGAGCTGAGAACCAGAACTGGACAGCAATGGACTTCAAAGACAACAGGCTCACACAATACACCATGAGGGAAAGTGTGTGTGTTTTCATTCAGGAGACCCCAAAAACGGATTGGATCAGGAGGGGAATAAATTTCTGTTCAGATTTTAAGAGTTTTGTTTTGTTTTTTGATACAATGGTAAAAAGCGGCTTTACGTTGAGACATAAAAGCTTTTAGACCGGTGCTACTGACCCGATGCAAATTCTAAGATGGTGCAGGACCCAAAGGAAGTGTGGACAGGCCCCACGAACCTAAAACGTGAGGCAAAATAATATCCTAAAAGCCTTTGTTACAGAGCTTGTTACAGAGCTACTTGTTCCGTTTTGGAGATCTGACCAGCAACTATGATTTAAATACATCAAGCATCAAAACAGATGTATTCCCTGATAGATCAAGATAAAGCACAATCAAACGAGGCAATGAATCCTCAATTGAGCCGTCTTCCACAGACGCAAAACCACAAATGACCTGGGATCATTTCACTACCTGCTTTGCAGTACAGAAACAGACCATTAGCTGAAATCTGAGAATAATAAAGGCTTCCTTTGGGGCAGGGAAGGGGTTTATCCTTTTTCATCAAGTCATCCGCTGGTTCGTGTTCACATATTTGATAGTTGTCATTCTAGGGGGTGAGTTTGATTCTATTGAAGGAAATCAAAGTGTACTGGTAGAACACATATTCGAGACTAGAGTTATACAAAGACGATGGATGTGCAGTAACCTGAGTCCTCAAAAGAGCTACATAAATTGTATTATTTCCCCATGAAGCCTTTGGTATACGTGTCCACAAAGCAGTCCCAAACCATAATTTAGCTTAAGTATGTCACTAAAGGGACGCAGGTGGCCCTGTGGGTAAAATCACAGAGCCCTAGGGCTTGCCGATCAGAAGGTCGGCAGTTCGAATCCCCTCGACGGGGTGAGCTCCCGTTGCTCGGTCCCTGCTCCTGCCCACCTAGCAGTTCAAAAGCATCTCAAGTGCAAGTAGATAAATAGGTACCACTCCAGCGGGAATGTAAAAGGCGTTTTCATGCGCTGCTCTGGTTCATCAGAAGCGGCTTAGTCATGCTGGCCACATGACCTGGAAGCTGTCTGCATGCTGGCCACATGACCTGGAAATGCTGGCTCCCTCAGCCTATAGAGCGAGATGAGCGCCGCAACTCCAGAGTCGTCCACGACTGGTCTTACTTCTGAGTAGACATAGTTCAGATTGCAAGGCAGCACGATGACCAAATACAATGATACGATATCAATATACACTCTTTATATAATATGAAATATATGAAATCACATAAACAGAAAACTTACGAATCTCTGAAAGTCACAAAATATGCACTCTTAACGGATTCTCTTGAAAATATAAAACCAAATAAACATAAGTCTCTGAAAGTCTTTGTAGACTATGCAAGTCTCTGAAAAAAGCAATGTATCCGATTCCTATCTGGGGAAAATGGGCTGTAAAGCTTTGTTTATGGCATCCAACGCTGCCAAAGTTGTTAACAGTGATTCTGGATATACCCACTGTTTCGTGGAATTCTTCTTCAACATAGCAGAAGGATACAGAAATGTTTCATAAACCCATGTATATGGTTAATGGAATTGTATAACAACAATTGCTATGGAGCAGTGGTCATATAGTTATGTAGTCAACACAGGGGTTAAATTGTTTGGTTCATAGTTCAGATTGCAGCAGACATTCTGCACCTCCCATCGTGTGACAAGCAGGGAAGACTCCCTCTTCCCAGACAAGTGTTACCTGAAGCAGCCACCTGGGGTTTTGCAATGGTACACTTGGCTGCTGCTGCTTTCGGAACCAGTGGGTCAGGGCTGATCCTCACCTTTCTCTCTTGCAGTTCCTGAACTGCGGCTGACTTCCCAGACCCACGGACCTCCTGTCCTTCCCCGCAAGGCAGAGAAGAAGCAGAAACCTGTGAGTGCCTTGATCATCCACACCTGTATTCCCCAAGTACCTGTCGCATATATTTCAATGACCCCAAAGTTTGAGAGTCAGTAGCACAGACGTAAAGATGTGGCGATCTGCCACGGAACAACCCCATTGAAGATTATAACTATTTCTTCTTCTTTTTAAAATCATTTTTATTGATTTTCCAATAAAACCAGCCAATCAACATACAGTGGTACCTTGGGTTAAGAACTTAATTCGTTCTGGAGGTCCGTTCTTAACCTGAAACTGTTCTTAACCTGAAGCACCACTTTAGCTAATGGGGCCTCCCGCTGCTGCCGTACAATTTCTGTTCTCATCCTGAAGCAAAGTTCTTAACCTGAGGTAATATTTCTGGGTTAGCGGAGTCTGTAACCTGAAGCGTATGTAACCCGAGGTACCACTGTACCCACATCATAATCCAATTAAAAGCAATAAACTGAAACAAAAAACAAAAACACAACCAAATTACAGTCCAAATGGTGAACTATTAATTTTTCCGTGCTCCCCATAGTCTGGACCTCTGAAGAATATATCCCAATATCTTTGTTCCTGCCTCTTCTCGTTGTTTTCATATTTTCCACATTCTGATCTTAATGCTTTAAAGTTCTCCATCCCTGGCTATGCGATTCTCAATCATGTCTAAGAAGATAACTTCTTCTTTGGCGATCACTCGTAGCCGAGTAAGATTGTCTTCCATAAACACGGTTTTAACAATGGGTTCGTAAGTGACTGTGGAGGCCACTGGCTCCGAAGACCGTCCCCCCACGGCAGTTCAAGCTTCAGGGGCCCCCAAATGTAGGTCCGCCACTGGCTGGAAGGGCACCAGGTTAGCAGAGATTGCTGTATAGAGTGAGACAAAAGAGGTTGGGGGCGCTTATGTCCCTGGTAGGAGTGGGGGACAGTGCATAGGATGGTTAGGGCTGGACTAGGCTTGAGTTCTCATACTGGGTGGCCTCCCGTTATGGATTGAGGTTGAATCCTGACGAGACAGAAGTACTGTTCTTGGGGGACAGGGGGCGGGCTGGTGTGGGGGACTCCCTGGTCCTGAAGGACCAGGTGCGCAGCCTGGGAGTCATTTTGGACTCACAGCTGTCCATGGAGGCACAGGTCAATTTTGGTCCAGGGCAGCTGTCTACCAGCTCCACCTGGTACACAGGATGAGACCCTCCATGCCTACAAACTGTCTCGCCAGAGTGGTGCATGCTCTAGTTATCTCTCACTTGGACTACGGCAACGTGCTCTATGTGGGGCTACCTTTGAAGGTGACCCGGAAACTGCAATTAACCCAGACTGCGGCAGCTAGACTGGTGACTGGGAGCGGCCGCCGAGACCACATAATACCGGTCTTGAAAGACCTACACTAGCTCCCAGTACGTTTCTGAGCACAATTCAAAGTGTTGGTGCTGACCTTTAAAGCCCTAAATGGCCTCGGTCCAGTATACCTGAAGGAGCGTCTCCACCCCCATCGTTCTGCCCGGACACTCAGGTCCAGCGCTGAGGGCCTTCTGGCAGTTCCCTCCCTGCGAGAAGCCAAGTTACAGGGAAACAGGCAGAAGGCCTTCTCGGTAGTGGCGCCCACCCTGTAGAAGACATCTGAAGGCAGCCCTGTTTAGGGAAGCTTTTAATGTTTGATGTATTACTGTATTTTAATATTTGGTTGGAAGCCACCCAGAGTTGCTGGGGAAGCACAGCCAGATGGGTGGGGTATAAATAATAAATTATTATTATTATTATTATTATTATTATTACTATTTTTTAAATGTACATTTTCATTTTTTATACATATCATTTCCAACATCCATTTAACATAACTTCTTATCTTAGACAATATTTTAGACTTCCGTCAACCACCTCTGATGATTTTCCGTTCTTTATCATTTATTCTGCATTTCTGAATTTCTCTATTACCGTACTTTTAATTATTATTAACTAATAATTCTCCTCATAGTCTTCCTTGCAATAGTTCATATAATCCTCCTTACAGAACTTCTTGCAGTCCTACTAGCATAATCTGTTCATTACAGTTGCTTTTCAAATACTTCATATATTTGCTCCAGTCTTCTAAGAATCTCTGGTCCCGCAGGTTTCGAATTCTTCCCGTTCATTTATCTAATTCTGCATAGTCCATTAATTTCATCCGCCATTCTTCTTTCGGCGGTACCGTTATGGATAACTGTTGCCTCCTTCTCTCCCCAGGAGAGGGTGCTCTTCAAGAAGGTTTTTAACGAGTGCCCCTTATACGTCACCTCAGCTACTGTGTGGACCCACCCAAATAGCAACGGTAGGGCATGGAGGGGCGAGGTCTGTGTTGGGCCCATTTACTAGGCGGGGGGGGGGGGACGGGACAGGAAGGCTGAACCAAACTCAAGCAATCACGCCCATCTCGTAGAGTGACTTTACACCGGTCTGCTCACCAGTGCTCCACACTGGCTCCAAGGTTCTAGTCCTCACAGTTGTGCACTATACCATCACCCCACCTGCCCTCTCACACTTCCTTTTGTGCTTGTGCCAATCCACTCACTGCCAAACTCCCCCTTTAGGTAGGGTTGCCATAAGTCCTCTTTTTCCAGGACACATCCTCTTTTTCAGGATTAAAATTGCTGTCCGGGCGGATTTTTTAAAAAATTTGGCAAAATGTCCAGCAGAGTCATGTGGTCTGGGCTTGGTGGGAGTTTTAGTCTGAAAATCTAGAGGACACAAGGTTGGGGGAAGGCTGTTCTAGTGCCTTAGACTCAGAACTGAGGCACCTGGCTAAGCTAGTCAGCTGAGAGACTAGCAGAGAATCACAAGAAAGTAGCGTCTTAAACTAGCTAGTAAAGGTAAAGGGACCCTTGACCGTTAGGTCCCGTCGTGGCTGACTCTGGGGTTGCAGCGCTCATCTCGCTTTATTGGCCGAGGGAGCCGGCGTACAGCTTCCGGGTCATGTGGCCAGCATGACTAAGCCACTTCTGGCAAACCAGAGCAGCGCACGGAAACGCCATTTACCTTCCCACCGGAGAGGTACCTATTTATCTACTTGCACTTTGACGTGCTTTCGAACTGCTAGGTTGGCAGGAGCAGGGACCGAGCAACGGGAGCTCACCCCGTCGAGGGGATTCGAACCACCGACCTTCTGATCGGCAAATCCTAGGCTCTGTGGTTTAACCCACAGCGCCACCCGCGTCCCTCTAGCTACATACTGTATAAATCCCTTCTCTTGTGGCTGAACTCAGAGGATGATGCTGGCTCAGCTACAAAATCTTGGAGAAGGAGTCTGGGAGGGCAAGCGTTAACACCCCACTGCCCATAAGGAGAGGCCATATGTACATGCTAGACCATGGGTAGGCAAACTAAGGCCCAAGAGCCTCACCCCCCCTATTTAACTCCCGGCTGCATTTCCTCCCCCATTTTTGCAGAGCTGCACTTAATTCTGGGGGCTGAAGAAGGGATATATGCCTTGAACCGGAGCGAGGCAGAGCCCACCCTCGAACTGGTAAGACAGAGGAGGTGCTGGGGTCTGAAGGACAGGGAATTTGCTTGTGTGGAGGGATGCACAATGGAAAAAAGGACCACTGAGCTTTGATAGCATGCAAGCCAAATTCTGAGCCGATATCCCGTAGCGTGCATCAGTTATCCCCCAAAACACATCATAATCACCACCACTTTGCGGAATCAATTGAAGACTATTATTATTATTATTTGAAATTATATACCGGCCTATACCCAGGGTCTCAGGGCAGTTCACAGAATAAAATCAAGATACGAAACCACAAAATACATAATAATAATAATAATAATAATAATAATAATAATAATAATAACCAGAACAACAGATCAAATTTTGGAAATATAAAAATTTTGACTGGGCAAATAAACCAGGCAAGATCCTTGCCTGGCAATTAAAGAAACAAAGAAATGAAAAATTAATAAATAAGATAAAAGTAGAAGAGAGGACAATAAGGGATATGACAGAAATTAAAAAAGAATTTGAAAAATATTATAAAAAATTATATCAAAAAGAAGAAGTGCCAACAGAAGAAATAGAGGAATGTATAAAGAAAAATAAATTAATAGAGATAGCAGAAGAAGACCATAAATTCTTAAATGAACCAATATCAACCGAAAAAATTAAGGAATCAATTCAAAAATTAAAAATAGGGAAATCCCCAGGTCCAGATGGCATACCAGCAGAATACTATAAAGAAATGTTAAATGAATTAATTGACCCACTAAAAGAAGTAATAGAGAAAGCGGTAGAGAAGGGGAATATTCCAGACTCTTGGACTCAAGCGTATATAACGCTCCTGCCAAAACAAGGCATGGACTTGGAATCTGTCTCAAATTATAGACCCATTTCGTTGTTGAATTCGGATTATTAAATTTATGCAGGATTATTGGCTAACAGGTTGAAAAAATTTATAGGAAAAATAGTGCATAAAAATCAGGCTGGATTTGTGGAAGGAAGACAAATAAAGGATAATATTAGAAATATAATAGACATAATGGAATATCTACAAGTAAGAAGAGATAAACAAGCAGCCCTGATTTCAATTGATGTGGAGAAGGCTTTCGATAAAGTCTCATGGGAATTTATGAAAAAACTATTAAAAGAATTGTGTCTAGGCGAAAAATTCCAAAAAGGTATAAATGCAATATATAACCAACAGAAAGCAAAAATTATTATTAATGGAGAATTTGGAGAAGAAATCAATATCTTTAAAGGTACAAGACAAGGATGCCCCCTATCCCCAATGTTATTTATAATAGTATTAGAGGTTCTATTAAAGAAAATAAGGCAGGACAGCCAAATAAGAGGAATAGTAGTTGGTGAAAAAAGATACAAGTTAAGAGCCTTTGCAGATGACGTTATGATCACAACAGAAAATCCCCTACAATGCACACCTAGAATATTGGAATGTATAAATGAATATGGCAGATTAGCAGGATTCAAATTAAACTATGGGAAAACCAAAATACTAGTGAAAAATATGGAAGAAAAAGATAAAGTGAAATTACAAGAAATTACAGGATTGGAAATTAAAAAGAAAATAAGGTATCTTGGAATAAATTTAACATCAAACACTATAGATTTAAGTAAAGAGAATTATGGGAAAACATGGAATGAAATAAAAAATGATTTGCAAATATGGGGGAAATTAAATCTTTCCTTACTAGGGAAAATATCGGTAATAAAGATGAACATATTACCAAGGATGATGTTTTTATTTCAAAGTATCCCAATACTAGGAGGAGATAAATGTTTTAATAATTGGAAAAGAGATTTGGCTAAATTCGTGTGGTCAGGGAAAAAACCAAGAATAAAACACAAAATAATGATAGATAAGAAGGAGAGAGGAGGATTTGGCCTCCCTGACATGGAATTATATCATGATGCGGTGGGTCTGACCTGGCTAAAAGAATGGATCAAATTAGATGACTCGGATGTATTGGATTTAGAGGGAGTAGAGACGAGATTTGGATGGCATGCCTATCTAATAGATGAAAAAGTCAAAGTGCATAAAGGCTTCCTAGGGCATATAGTCAGAAAGTCTATATATAAAATATGGGAGAAATATAAAAGACTCCTAGAACCGAAAACTCCTTGGTGGGCATCGCCAGCAGAAATTGTCGGAGTGAAAAAATTAAATATGAAAGAAAACTGGGCTACCTATAAAATGGTATTAAAGGAAGAAAACGGAGAATTGGAATTAAAGGATTATACAGAAATTAAAGCTCATATTTGTGATTGGTTTCAATATATTCAAATTAAGTACAGATTAGTGAAAGACAAAAAGTTAGGATTTGAAAAAGAAATATCAAAATTCGATAAATACTTAATACAAGAAAAATCAAAAAATATATCTAAATTGTATAATTTGATCTTAGAGTGGGAAACATAGGATGAATTGGTTAAAGCATCAATGATCAAATGGGCGCAAGATATTGGGAAAAATATTATGTTTGAACAATGGGAAAAATTGTGGAAGGAAGATATGAAATTCACTATGTGTTATACATTGAAAGAAAACTATCTCAAAATGCAACACAGATGGTATTTAACACCTGAAAGAATAGCAAAAATGAATAAAAATTGTAGCGATGTCTGCTGGCGATGCAACACTGGAAAAGGTACTATGATACATATATGGTGGAATTGTTTAAACATCAAACAATTTTGGGAAACAGTATATAACGAAATAAAAAAAATGTTCAGATACTCATTTAGGAAAACACCAGAAGGTTTTTTATTGGGAATAGTACCAGGAAGCCTAAAGGAAGAAGACAAGACCTTATATTTATACGCAACAGTAGCTGCAAGGCTATTGATTACGAAATATTGGAAAAGTGGTACTGTACCAACAAAGATAGAGTGGCTTGCCAAATTATTGGAGTACTACAATATATCCAAAACAATGGGAGAAATTGGAAGGATCTCAAAAGAGAAGGCAGACAAGGACTGGAAGGTGTTTAAAAGATACTTGCAAAACTATATCGAAAAATCAGAACTCCTATTAGAATAAACAAGTTTCGTTTCAAATATTGGAATACTAAATAAGATGGATAACAATGTGTAATAGAAAAAGAAGTATGAAATTAGGTTAAAGGTGTGTGAAAGAAAGTAATAGAATTGGAAAGAAATTGCAATTGAGTAGATTGGAAGTCTAACACAAAGGGTGGGGGTGGGGGATGGTGATGGGAATTATCTGTGGGATTGAGTGTAGGTATGTTGTATGTATGTATGTATGTAGGTATGTTGTATGAAATATATGTTTGTATGTGTCTTAATGTTGAATTATTTTAACAATAAAAATTTATTTAATAATAATAATAATAATAATAATAATAATAATAATAATAATAACAACCCAATAGCCCCCCCCCGCATTTTAAAGGGCATAGTCCATGGGTAGGCAAACTAAGGCCCGGGGGCCGCATCCGGCCCAATCACTTTCTAAATCTGGCCCGCGGACGGTCTGGGAATCAGCATGTTTTTACATGAGTAGAATGTGTCCTTTCATTTAAAATGCATCTCTGGGTTATTTGTGGGGCATAGGAATTCGTTCATTCCCCCCCCTCCAAAAAAAATATAGTCCGGCCCCCTACAAGGTCTGAGGGACAGTGGACTGGCCCCCTGCTGAAAAAGTTTGCTGACCCCTGGCATAGGATGTAAATCAGATCAACCAAAGGCCTGGTTAAAAAGAAACATTTTTGCCTGGCGCCTAATGGTGTATAATGAAGGCGCCAGGCGAACTTCCCTGGGGAGAGTGTTGCACAGACGGGGAGCCACTGCAGAGAAGGCCCCGTTCTCGTGTTGCCACCCTCTGGACCTCTTGAGGAGGAGGCACACGAAGAAGATGCTTTTGTTCTGACAGTGTCTCCCAGCGGGATAAATGGGTCTTTACCATGAGCTGTCATTTCACAGAATTCTGGAGTTGGAAGGGACCCCCGAGGGTCATCTAGTCCAACCCCCTGCAATTCAGGAATTTTGCCCACAGCCATCCTTGGGTTGGTTCGAACCACCAACCTTTTGGTTAACAGCCAGATGCACTGACTTATTCCTAGGGCTTTAGATTTTTCTAAAAAAAATGTCTCTGTTGTTTTTGTGTTTTTAACTATTTTTAACTATTTTATGTGTTAAAAGCCACCTTGAAGTGGTGGTTTAGAAGGCAATTAATGGATCAGTAATAACAATAAAAATTAAAAGATTATAATAATCCAGGTATTAAAAATTGTGGATTCACGTATCTCAGTTGAGGCAAGCATAGACCTGCTCTGTCTGCCTTCAGAAGCAGTGCTTGGCCTCAATTTGCTCCATCTGTAAAATGGACGCAGTAGGAAGTCAGTTGTCATGAGGTTGGTTGAATGGATCAAGTGAAAGCCTTGAAATTTAGGAATAAGTGTGGGTTGAGGCACTCTCACAGAATAACAAAACAGTGAGAACTCAGAGACTCTTCCTGCCAGCTTCACCCTCATAATAATAATAATAATAATTTATTATTTATACCCTGCCCATCTGGCTGGGTTTCCCCAGCCACCCTCAGCACTTAGATGGGGCTTTCTGACCATTTGACGTGCTTGATGTACATTTCATTAAAACAGCCTTGTACTTTTATCTCCATAAAACCACAGAAATGCATTTAGAACGAATTATAATACAACTTTAACCTCTTTAAGACGATCGCTGAAACAGACATTTAAGAATAAACTACACTTAAAAATCAGCCATGCAGTTATTGACTTGGCAGTGTGGGATAAAAACCGCATAGCTGCACAAACCCACCCAAGGGCACTCTGCAGTCTTGAAAACACCTGAACCAGAGATCTAAAAACCAACAGCAAACGAGCCTGGCAAGCTTCCCTTGGGAGAGGGAACCAGGTGAGAGGAGCCACCACCGAAAAGGCCCCGCTAAACAGTTTTCATGTTCCATTTCCCATATCCTGACTCCTGTTTCTTCTCTCCCTCTCCCATCCCTGCCACAGCTCTATCACAGCCGCACAACTTGGGTTTACTGCATTGGGAACGTCCTCATGTCACTTTCTGGTAAGTTGATCCCAGCAGGATAAGGAGGGGGGTGAATAATTTAGAAAGCCAAGTCAGAGCAGAATGGAGAGGGATAAGGGAAGCGCTCTGGGTGTGTGGAGAGGAAGGCTTTGCAGGGCAGAGGGCTGGATGGGCAAGACCAGTTTTGATGCCTGCAAGTGTGAAATATACTCGGGAGTCGAGAGTGGATTTCATGCTCTTTATTCAGCTCATGGTGATGAGGAGGAATGGAAGTTCCCCCAGAATGTCTGCTTTGTATACATTATTTACACAATAGGCCCCACTTGATTGGCTAATTCTGGGATTCTCCTGTAGGCCAATCGGGTTGTGGATTCACTTCCATCTGGAGCTGGATTGGGTGGCTCCTGTGGACCAATCAGACTGCTGCATTCTGGATCCTATTCAACTCAGTACATAACAAAGTGCTAGGATAAAACTCAGGTGGGGCTCGGGAACAGTGTGGGCCATGCCTGGCTGAATTCTGGTAGAAAATCCTCAGCATCATTAATAACCAAAGAACTTTGCTGGATCAGACCAAAAGAGACCTTTCTAGTTTTCTCATAGTGGCTACCCAGATGCCTCAATAGGAAACATCAAGGCATGGGAGCAGCAAATAATCATTTGTTATTGATTTGCTTATTTTGCAAATGCAAAAACTGCATTACAACCCGAGACCACCAACACAGTGTGCACAGGATAAAAACTGAGCACACACGAAATAAGAATTCAAAAGACAACAAAGTCGCCCCTGCAGATGCACAGTTAAACATTTCACAAATGGCTAACTGATGCCTCTGTGGATGCAGTCTTAAAACAAAAAAATTGTGGGAATGTTCAGGGATCCAGGAGAGGATATATTATTTGGTTATAGCCTTTCCAACTTGTGTTAACAAGTTCACAAATTAGCAGAGTAGCATTCCCCTTTTTAAATTCACAGCGGATGCGTTTGGTCAAGCTCGCTAATAACTGTTCTGGTATTTTCCCCTTATTCCCTCATAAAAGATAAGACACGACACAGTCTTCTATAAAAGTATAAAAAGAGTTTACTCACATTCTGTTCACAATCGGATCCCAGAAGGCAAACTTAGCTTAGAAAAGTAACATACACCTGGAAACTATCTCATAAGGAGACAGTTCCTTTGTCTTCTCTTGGCTGGAGGCCAAGAGAGCATCTTTGACTAAGCAGATGTTGCTTCTTCGATGCATGTAGTCAAAGAGAGAGAGATGGCTGCCCTGCCCTGTGCTTTTGTCCTTACCTGCACAGGTGAGGCCACGCCCACCTCTAGTCACATGCAGAGGAAGTCTATCCCAGCCCAGAAGGAAACAGGAAGTTGACCTGCTGGCTGGACAAACATTCCTCCCCATGTGTAAACATCTTCACTCTAGGAATGTTGTACTTGACTGCTCTTGTGTTTCACATCCCACAAAAATAAATAAACCATCAGCCGGTTGCCTGAACTTCATGATGCAAGGCACCTACCTGATTTCTAATCCTTTCCTGCTCAGATAAACTGCCTCTGAGCTTGGAGGCTGTTGGGCCACCTTGACTGAAAGCTGCAGACAGGCCACCCCTAGTTAGCTTGCTCTTGGGAATACCACCTGCGAGGCCTGAATGGTGTACCCATACCCTTGGCGGATTATGCCCGCTTGAAGCAGCAGCAGCACTGATCCTTTTTTCTTTCCTTGCCCTCCCCCTTCCCCCTCTAACCAGGCAAGGCCCCCCAACTCTTCTCCCACAACTTGCCGGGCCTCTATGAGCAGAGCCGCCGAGACCAGCGCCCCGGGATCTACATTTCCCCCCACCGGCTACTCCCCAGGTAACCCACGCCAAGAACTGGGCGACAAGGGCAAGGAGGAGCGCGAGTGCATGTGAGAACGGTTCTCCTTTTGCTCCGGCTCCCTCAGCGCAGTATGGGGGTGCCTTCTGGTGGTTCCTTCACTGCAAGAAGTGAGCTTACAGGGAACCAGGCAGAGGGCCTTCTCGGTTGTGGCACCTGCCCTGTGGAATGCCTTCCCATCAGATGTCAAGGAAATAAGCAACTATGCTACATTTAAAAGACATCTGAAAGCAGCTCTCTTTAGGGAAGCTTTTAATGTTTAAATCTGTATTGTGTTTTTAATGTTCAATTGGAAGACGCTCAGAGTGGTTGGGGAAACCCAGCCAGAGGGGCGAGGGTATAAATAAATAAATTATTATTATTATTATTATTATTATTATTATTATTATTATTATTATTACATGGATGGCTTTGGATTCTAAACCTACATGGTTGGGTGCATGGTTGTGCCATGTAGGAGAGAAAGAGAGAATGAGAGAGAGGGGAATGGGCGGAGCTTGGAGGGGTTTAGCGGGAAGCCACAAAGTGCATTTCCCCTATCTGGTCGTCTCAACGCTGCCCTCTGCTGGCTGGAGGCTTACAAGGTTGCTTATGCCCAACAGAAAATTCAGGTGTATTCTGCAGCATGTTCTCGACGCATTAATTTGTGCATTAGCAGTGGATTCCCCCATGCTTTCTGTGTAGTGAGCTCTCAGGTGGTGGTTGCCAGATTTTCAGCCAGCCCCTGCAGCTGTGCCTTTAACAGTGGCTTGGTAATGATACAAATTGCGTGGCAATTGTAGAGAAGGTCATAAGCAGCATAGATGGTGAAACTTATGGTCTAAAACTGGCTGCGCTACTGGCAAGAGGAAGAGGAGATGCAAACCATCTCGCATTCCAGCTCCTACTGAGCCCTGGGCAGGGTCAGAGTTTGCAGCTAACCCTAAAAATACAACAAACCTGTTGTCATCTCTGGCTCACCATTTGCCACTTCCCACACCTGCCCATCTTTCCTCCCTCCTCAGGAAAAACATCGTCACCACCAAGATCCCGGATACAAAGGGGTGCCAAAAATGTTGCACAGGTGAGTGCCATTCCAGCCCTGACCTGCAGGGGGAGCAGCGCTCCCATTCTCACACCCCAACCCTTCATGGTCAGGTTCATTGTCTGGGCTCACGAAATCACACCTATGGGAATTTCGACCAATTCCAGAATAAGCAGGGAGGTAGGGCTGCCATTTTCAGATACAAAAGTTACTGAGTTGTGGTTTTTTTTAGGGGTGGGGTCCAAGTTGTTGAGTATGCTGGTCAGTAATCACAGAGTTCAAAGTTGGAGCTAACTCTTTATTAGCAAAAACACGATCTCCATGGACCATAGCTGTCAACCGTCCCTTATTTGGTGGGAAAGTCCCTTATCCCAGCACTGTGTCCCGATGATGTCCCTTAAATTTCCCGGGTTTCAAAGGAAGCAGCTCCTCTCCTTCCCTCCCTGACGTCCAGGGAGGAGGGAGGCTCCAACTGTGTTGCTTGGCTGCGTTGCTCACCCAATAAGGAGTCTAAGAACGACTGGGGGGTGGAGCTTGCATGCCTTGTGCCGATCAAATCGACTGTGTTGCCTGGGGACTCGCCTTTGCTCAGCGCTTCCCAGCGGAGAGGTGACGGTGGTTTCCCTTGCTGCATCCCCTTTGCCGGGTTGCTGCGCTGTGGGAACCACCCCTTGAGGCTTCGTTTGGCTGCCTGCTGGGCTTTCTGGCTTTGGCTCGGAGGGGCTCAGAAATTGAACATACCTGTGCTCTGAAAAGCCCTGATTTTGGCTGCTGATCCCTTATTTCCAAGGCTGCTGGTCCCTTATTTTCAAATCTGTAAGTTGACAGCTATGCCACGGACTTGTTTGAGTTTTAGGCCTAATGAGCAGAGCAGCTCATTGCCGATGGTCTTACTCCATGAAAATCAGTTGCCGAGACTGTAAGTCCCTGCCTCTCCACAGCCTCTCCAGGGCTTTCCCCAAGCAATTGGAGACTGTGCCTGCATTCAGCCAACCTATCCTCTGCCCTTTTCATGCCTTTCCTGGTTTTGGGAGACGATTCTGGACTTCTCTCTGCCACAGACTCTCCCTGCCCATTAAGCCCTGTCCCTTCTTCAGCTTCCGACATTTCCTCCTCCCAGTCTTCTCCCTCCAACCACTCACTGTGGTCTCCACCCCAATCGTTCTGCCCGGACACTGAGGTCCAGTGCCGAGGGCCTTCTGGCGGTTCCCTCATTGCGAGAAGCAAAGCTACAGGGAACCAGGCAGAGGGCCTTCTCAGTAGTGGCGCCCACCCTGTGGAACACCCTCCCACCAGATGTCAAAGAGATAAAAAATCTACCTGACATTTAGAAGACGTCTAAACTGTTCAGGGAAGTTTTTAATGTGTGACATTTTAATGTATTTTTAATCTTTGTTGGAAGCTCTTTGGGGAAACCCAGACAGATGGGCGGGGTACAAATAAATTATTATTATTATTATTATTATTATTATTATTATTATTCCCTGGCTCTGAGCCTTCTTCCCTTGGGCGTTCTCCAGCTGGTTCCTGCCACTATTCCTCTGCATCCCACCATTCCCAGACAGCCTGTTCCTCTTTTCTTGCAGCCAGGAACGCACAGACCGGCTGCTACTACCTCTGTGGGGCGCTGGAGGCGGGTGTGGTGTTGTTGCAATGGTACGAGCCCATGCAGAAGTTCATGCTGGTCAAGGTAAGGCCCTTTGCCTCCACGAGAGGGAAGAGAAGGCACAGTGAATGCTTTATGGCACCGGCAGAAGCCATGCCAGCTTCTGACCGGATCCCGGAATGTCCTGTTTTTTGGTCTTGAACTCTCCTGCCAATCAGCTGCCTCCTACGAGAGCTTGGGACCAAAAACCAAGCGTCCTGATTATGATCAGCAGGATGTTGGAGGGCATGTTATGGTAGGGTTACCAGACGTCCCTGTTTCCCGGGGACAGTCCCCGGATTTGTGAATAAGTCCCCAGACAAATTCCATCCCTGGAATGTCCCCGGGTTTAGAATCATAGAATCCTAGAGCTGGAATAGACCACAAGGGCCATCAAGTCCAACCCCCTGCCAAGCAGGAAACACCATCAGAGCACTCCTGACATATGGTTGTCAAGCCTCTGCTTAAAGACCTCCAAAGAAGGAGACTCCACCACACTCCTTGGCAGCAAATTCCACTGTCGAACAGCTCTTACTGTCAGGAAGTTCTTCCTAATGTTTAGGTGGAATCTTCTTTCTTGTAGTTTGGATCCATTGCTCCGTGTCCGCTTCTCTGGAGCAGCAGAAAACAACTTTTCTCCCTCCTCTATGTGACATCCTTTTATATATTTGAACATGGCTATCATATCACCCCTTAACCTCCTCTTCTCCAGGCTTCTAACATTTCATCTCCCCCCCCCCCCCAACCACCAAAACACAAACAGTGAAAACCCCAGGTGGCTGATACATTGAGTATACAATATTCAATAATATACATATTCAATAATATTCAATAATAACATATTCAAATTAACCATATGTACACTTCTATAATACCTTAACACTCCTCCTTCCACAAGGTTTATTTAACTTTTAACATTTTAATTGCCCCAGATTGTTCAAACCTACTCAAATAATTCAATATCTTCTCAAACCAATCCTCCTCTTTCTCACTGACCTTAAACCCTTTCATTCTATGTATCTTCACAGTTAGGTATTCTAAAATAATAATATTATTCAGTTTTTTCCTCTATTGGTTCACCCCTAGCTCTTCTGCATTTTTCCATTTACTCGCTGTAACCTGTCTGGCTGCAATTACCATCAATTTTACCCATTTGCATTCCTCTCTTGTTTTTAATTCAGTCCCCGGATTTCATCTAATGTCCCCGGGAAACACAGTCTCAGCAGCCTGGAGCAGTTGGCTCTGGCTGGTTCCAGGAGCTGCTTGGAAGTCCCCATGTGATGGTGGTGCAGGGGCTCAAAGCTGCAGCTTCCTGGCTGCTTCCACCTTCCCTGACCCCAGCAACTAAGCTGAAAAGGGAGGCTTCATGCTGCCTATTGGAGCAGCCTCCCAACTCCTACTTGAGCCAGTGTGGTGTAGTGGTTAAGAGCGGTAGTCTCGTAATTTGGTGAACCGGGTTCGATTCCCTTCTCCTCCACATGCAGCTGCTGGGTGACCTTGGGCTAGTCACACTTCTCTGAAGTCTCTCAGCCCCACTCACCTCACAGAGTGTTTGTTGTGGGGGAGGAAGGGAAAGGTTATGAGCCGCTTTGAGACTCCTTTGGGTAGTGATAAAGCGGGATATCAAATCCAAACTCTTCTTCTTCTACTTGCGTGCAAGCAGGAGCGGAGCGGGGATCTCTCAGCTGTGAAGGGTGGCTTCACACGGCCTGTCAGAGCTTGGAGGGGGCAGGGATCTCTCAATTAGGCAATGGGAAGCCTCCCTTCCCAGCGGAGGGATCCCTGCCCCCTCCTGCTTGCACGCAAGTAGGAGTGGGATTGGGGCTGCTCTGATGGGAAGGGAGGCATCGCGCTGCCTGAGCCTCGCCACTGCCGCCACTCTCAGCCCTCCTTCTCCGCCTTCCATACCTGACCCACCGCGCACCGCTTCTCCACCACCACCGAAGAACCAACAACTCAGGGGATGCCCAGGGTCATGGAGAAAGGAGACAGAAGCCTCGGAGGAAGGGGAAACGTGGTGGTTGAGCTCAAGGCGGCGGCCACCCCTCTGTCACCACCATCGCTGTAGCATCAACGTCCCGAACATTTATTTTTGTTTTGTTTTTCGTTTAGTTGTTTAGTTGTGTCCGACTCTTTGTGACCCCCTGGACCAGAGCACGCCAGGCACTCCTGTCTTCCACTGCCTCCCACAGTTTGGTCAAACTCGTGCTGGTAGCTTCGAGAACACTATCCAACCATCTCGTCCTCTGTCGTCCCCTTCTCCTTGTGCCCTCCATCTTTCCCAACATCAGGGTCTTTCCCAGGGAGTCTTCTCTTCTCATGAGGTGGCCAAAGTCTTGGAGCCTCAGCTTCAGGATCTGTCCTTCCAGTGAGCACTCAGGGCTGATTTCCCTAAGAATGGATAGGTTTGATCTTTTTGCAGTCCATGGGACTCTCAAGAATCTCCTCCAGCACCATAATTCACAAGCATCAATTCTTCAGCGATCAGCCTTCTTTATGGTCCAGCTCTCACTTCCATACATCCCGAACGTAATATTTATTTATTTTATTTAAAGTGTCCCCGGATTCATTGAAAAAAATCTGGTAACCTTAGGTGGCTTCGACGATGGCAGCCACTCTCCATGCAGGGCTACTTCTGCAGGCTTGTCCAAGTACCCTTCCCTTCCTTTCCCAGTATTTCGACTTCCCGCTGCCCTCGCCGCTTCCGGTCTTTGAGATGCTGACGTCCCCCAACGAGGAGTACCCGGTGGTCTGTATCGGGGTGACCAAGGGCCCCCCAGGACAGGCAGTCCAGTTCCAGATCATCAACCTCAATTCCCTCACTTCCTGGTTCATCGATGACGGCAGCAGTAAGAGCACTTGCAAGTGTGTGTGTGTGTGTGTGTGTGTGTGTGTTTGCAAAAGCATCAGGCTGCGGGGAGATCCAGAGTTGGAGGGGCTGTATTCTAATCCAGAATGGTTGTGGCTAGGATTTTTGTTGGAGGGGGGGGGGAACCAAAGTTGTGGAGCTTTCCTTGGGAAATCGCGGGGTGAAATACCCCATAAATAGGAAATTGCAGGAGGTACGCTTTTGCTGGACGGAGTGGGTGGGGTGCGGAACCCCAGATAATTGAGTGTTTTCAATGCTTTTCAATAATATTTGTGGATCCAGCCCCCCCCCCCGGCTATACCCATGCCCAGAGAACAAGGACTGGGAGCAGGGTGTGTGGTTTGCCGACCAAGCAAGAGCTGGTCTGGCTGCCATGAAACTCAAAATGCCATATCTATATCTATATCTATATCTATATCTATATCTATATCTATATATCTATATCTATATCTATATCTATATCTATATCTATATTGTTATAAACACATTTCTCAACAGAACCTTTGTGTACTGGCCCAGTCCAGGTGATGCAGCTGGACAGCAAGACGGTGATGGTTCTGATGAACAGTAAGTACAGAGAGAGGAGGCGGTTGGTGCGTCGGCAGAGTGTCACCTTCGTGCTTTCTTGCAGGCACCAAAACGATCTGGGAGCGGCCACCGAGACCACATAACACCGGTCTTGAAAGACCTACATTGGCTCCCAGTATGTTTCCGAGCACAATTCAGAGTGTTGGTGCTGACCTTGAAAGCCCTAAACAGCCTCAGTCCAGTATACCTGAAGGAGTGTCTCCACCCCCATTGTTCTGCCCGGACACTGAGGTCCAGCTCCGAGGGCCTTCTGGTGGTTCCCTCACTGCGAGAAGCCAAGTTACAGGGAACCAGGCAGAGGGCCTTCTCGGTGGTGGTGCCCGCCCTGTGGAACGCCCTCCCACCAGATGTCAAAGAGAACAACTACTACCAGACTTTTAGGCGACATCTGAAGGCAGCCCTGTTTAGGGAAGCTTTTAATGTTTAACAGACCACTGTATTTTAATACTTTGTCGGAAGCCACCCAGAGTGGATGGGGAAACCCAGCAAGATGGGCGGGGTATAAATAATAAAATATTATTATTATTATTATTATTATTATTATTATTATTATTATTATTATTATATTATTATTTGCTTTGTTTCCCCAGGGAGTCTCCGGTTTGTCAGCCTCGGAGGCGCGCTGCTTCCGTGCCCCCCAGAACTCGCCTTTGACGTGGCGGTGGAGTCAGTCGGTGGGTCCCTTCCGCCTGCCCTCTCCAGCCCCCCCCACCTGCTTGTTCTGCTTAAAGGGTAAAGGGACCCCTGACCGTTAGGTCCAGTCACGGACGACTCTGAGGTTGTGGCGCTCATCTCGCTTTACTGGGTGAGGGAGCCGGCGTACAGCTTCTGGGTCATGAGGCCAGCATGACTAAGCCGCTTCTGGCGAACAAGAGCAGCGCACGGAAACGCCGTTTACCTTCCCGCCGGAGCGGTACCTATTTATCTACTTGCACTGTGACGTGCTTTCAAACTGCTAGGTTGGCAGGAGCAGGGACCGAGCAACGGGAGCTCACCCTGTCACGGGGATTCAAACTGATGACCTTCTGATCGGCAAGTCCTAGGTTCTATGGTTTAACCCTCAGCGCCACCCGCATTCCTTGTTCTGCTTTAGCTGGAGCCTATGTTCTCTTCTCCTTCTCTTCCAAGTTGTTTCTGAGTGGGTCCCAGAGAAAGTTGTGTGTCGGGGTCCTGATACCAACAGCTTTGGTTCCCCAGAGCGTCTTGGTGGCAGCTGTTAACTGGAGGACTAAACGATTTATTTTCCCCCAACCTGCTGCCCCTTCATTCCTGTTCTCTGTTTGGGATGGTGTGCTCTCTGGGCCACGCAGTGGCTTGATCGCTGCGCAAGATATTGTGCTAGGTTAAGCTTTGGGGGGCCCTTTTAGCTTGAGGATGTTAGTGCCACTTCGGAAGAATTTCCTCCCGACTCCAGAGAAAGCTGTGTTAACGGAGAAATCTGAGGGCTCCCTTGGACAAAAGACAAGGACACCAGCCAGGAATACCAGAGCAAAACAGCAGCCAGTAGGCTTGGTCTTGATTGAAGACTGTCGCGACAGGACTCCCACCTGCCTCAAGGTGGAACAAGATGGAAGCCCTGAACAAAAGAGCCCCCAAACTTTTATTAGCTGCTCATCCCCATGTTAAGTAAAGGTAAAGGGACCCCTGACCATTAGGTCCAGTTGTGGCTGACTCTGGGGTTGTGGCGCTCATCTCGCTTTATTGGCCGTGGGAGCCGGCATACAGCTTCCGGGTCATGTGGCCAGCATGACTAAGCCGCTTCTGGTGAACCAGAGCAGCGCGCGGAAATGCCATTTACCTTACCGCCAGAGCGGTACCTATTTATCTACTTGCACTTTGACGTGCTTTCGAACTGCTAGGTTGGCAGGAAATCCCCATGTTACACCCCCCCCCCCAAACTACATCACGGTTACATCATGAAAGGGGAGGTCTGGTGGTCGTAATCTGAGCATCCTGGCCCCTGCCCCATGGTTCCCCTTGCCCTCCACCAAACACCCATCAAGTGTAACAAAAGAGATATTTACATTTCCCTGTTTCCCAGCCAAGTTAATCACACTCTTTTGTCTTCATCTGGGTTTGCTATTTCTGGAATGGCTACCTGTCTGGCACTCAGGTATCAGGATGCCAGGGATTATCACTCAGGCAGAGGGGCTGCTGAGTAGCTGAGCTCACAGGTCTATATGAATTTCTGAAGTTTTCCCAGTGAGCCAGTACACAGATACATTTATCAGTGAATTCTTACATTTGGTATCGTGCAGCAAAGGCCCTTGGAATAGATAGGAAGAAACTGCGATGAAGTGTTTTGTGGGGACAAATCACAAAAGTCACAAAAGCGATTGTGCTGGTTTTGGTAGTGGGCTGCATGTGCATGATATCTGCTGGAGGGGCAACCCCCCCCCAACCTATAAATTCCTGCAACAGCTGCGTCTCCAACACCGTGTGAGGCATCCCAAGTAAAACTGGGGAAGGCGATTGCGGCAGACTCTGAATTCACTTTTGCCTCTTTCTCTTCACAGCGGTGGTGCGGAACTGTGTGCACGCCTTTTGGTGTCACGGTGTGCAGATGTGGCCTCTTGGATCAGGACAGGTACAGAGGGATCCCTCCTTCCAGCATTGTGTCAGAGCAGGGCTTCTTGGGAGACCAGGCCAAAGGCTGATAGAGGGAGGGGGAATTCCTCACTTCCCGCAGTCTCAAACCCCTTCTTCCCGTTTTCTTGTGGACGTTCTGTCAGGCCAAGGTGCTAAGTGGGTTCTTATTTCCTCTTTCTGGAACCCTCCATCTTCCGCCCTCCCCTGCTGTCGCTCCCTCTACATTTTGTTTTTGCAGAAATGAGAGTAAATCAAGCAACAAAACGCCAACCTTGCAGGGTATCCTTGCAGAACAGTTTCCAGCTCAGGAGCCGCTCTTTCCGTTTCTCCCAGCCTCTTTACCCTGCTTGTTGCAGCAGAATAGCCCTCTTATCTGCATCCAGGGTGTGCCCCCGTTTCCCTACACTTGATCCTAGAGGTATAAGATCAGGGGTTGGCAACCTAAGGCCCGGGGGCCGGATGCGGCCCAATCACCTTCTAAATCTGGCCCATGGACGGTCCGGGAATCAGAGTGTTTTTAAATGAGTAGAATGTGTCCTTTTATTTAAAATGCATCTCTGAGTTATTTGTGGGGCATATGAATTCGTTCATTATTTTTTCCAAAATATAGTCCTGCCCCCCACATGGTCTGAGGGACGGTGGACCGGCCCACGGCTGAAAAAGGTTGCTGACCCCTGTATAAGATTCTTGGCACGAGGTTAAAGGGGTTGGGGGCTGGTTGCTGCTTCCCAAGCGAACTTAGACTGGCTCCTTTTGTTATCCTTCTGCTGGCAGGCTGAGACCTTTCTGCTCAGACAGGCCTTTCGAAAACCAAGGAGCAGATAGTGCCGACCACTGGGCTACCATCAGGGCAGAGTAGATTTTAATTGCTGGTTCCAAATGGGTTCTGGTGAATTTTAATTATTGTTTTAAAACTGGTTTTTCTTTTATTACATTTTAAATTTTGCAGTGATGTTTTTGAATGGTGCAAGTCGCCTTGAATCCCAGCTTGGGAGAAAGGTGGGAAACAAATACATTAAATAACAATAATAATCCTGACACAACCCCACTACTTCTCAGTTACAACAGGAGGTGCAGGATCAGCGCTGGACTTTCCGTTCAATAGGAACCTCCAGGTAGGTTTCAGAAGGATCCAATTTTACAGTGGTGCCTCGCAAGACGAAAAGAATCCGTTCTGTGATTCTCTTCGTCTAGCGGTTTTTTTCGTCTTGCGAAGCAAGCCCATTGAAGGATTAGCGGATTAGCGCTATTAGAGGCTTTTAGAGGCTTTTAGCGGCTTATCTGCTGATCGGATCAGCTGATAAGCGACTTAGCTGCTTAGAAAAAGGGGGGGGGAGAGGAAAAAAACCAGCAGGAACTCGCAAGGCATTGTCATCTTGGGAAGCAAGCCCATAGGAGATTTGTTTTGCGAAGCACCTCCAAAACGGAAAACTCTTTCGTCTAGCGAGTTTTCCGTCTTGCGAGGCATTCGTCTTGCGGGGCACCACTGTAAATGTATATAGCAGATGCAATGACAACCACCATCTAGGTTTGGGACCCCAATGTGCCTTTGGTCACCTTGGCACTTTGCTTGGTACCCTGCTTGGCACCCATCAAAGCACCCATGCCCCTTCCAGTTCTATTTAATTTTTCATTTTAAAAATATGGCTGGTTTTGTGGTTGGGAGTATTGCCCCTCTTTGTTGGGGCCACCACATTTTTTCCCCATCCATGCGTTATTTGTGTTGTGGGGTATCCATTGAATTTGAGCATCACTAGTGTTTATTCTGTGCCATGGGTATTCTGGACTCTTTATCCAGATCTGCCCCGATTGAGAAAACCTTCAAGGCTTACTGGGCTCCCTGAGCAGCTGTGTCAGCCCATCTGGGAGGGTGTACCCCACGATCTTGGGCAGGTTCATGCAGGGAGTCTCAGTCTGCAGCCCCCTGTGACACCAGAAGCCCCCTCAAAAACACCACCACCCAAACAGCCGCTCACCTGTGCCCTGTGCCAGCGTGGTGTAGCGGTTAAGAGCGGTGGACTCGTAATCTGGGGAACCGGGTTCGCGTCTCCGCTCCTCCACATGGAGCTGCTGGGTGACCTTGGGCCAGTCACACTTCTTTGAAGTCTCTCAGCCTCACTCACCTCACAGAGTGTTTGTTGTGGGGGAGGACGGGAAAGGAGATTGTTAGCCGCTTTGAGACTCCTTCGGGTGGTGATAAAGCGGGATATCAAATCCAAACTCTTCTTCTTTTTCCATCCTCTGCCAGCACCGTCGTGTTAGAGACCCGGCCTGTGGGCGATCCAAACTCCGCCAGCAACCTCTACGTGCCAGAATGACACTTGCCCCCCATCCTGCCTACAAGTGGAGCATGTGTGCCAAAATGCCCCCTGCCACCCTCTCCCTGTCTCTGACCCTCACAGGCATGGAGAGCCTTAAAGGAGGAGCTGGGGGGTGAGTGGGTGAGAGGAGCCAGCCTGCCTTGGCACTGGTCCTCAAGGGCCGCTTAGCGTTGTGTCGTTCAGGGCCACTGGGCCTGCCTTGTGGCCCCCTTCCCAACAGGCGCAGAGCGACACATCAACCTCCTGGTTTCATGGGTCTTCCTTTTACATATCACACCCGCCAGTAAAAAAGCATTTTTTTTTAAAAAAAGCCTTCGTTCTTTGCTTTTCTCGGAGCGGGCGCAGTGCAAGGAAAACAACTGGGGAGCACCGGAGTACCATGAAATATGAGCCAACCATGTCGGGGAGCCCTTCCGTTTGAGGGTGGGCAAAGGGACTGGGAGGACTGGTGCAAGGAGTCTGGATGCAGGCTGGTCAGTGACAGGCTTTGCCATTTGAGGGCCGATTCAGGCTGCACCTCTGAACCAAATCAAGAACTGGGAATGCCAGTCGGGAAGTGAGAAGCAGGAACTGACACCAGCCTTGTGCAGCTCGGAAAGACAGAGAGAGGCTGCATGTGTGTTTGTGGCCGTCCGTCCTGGGGTCGCCAGACCTCAAGTCTGACCTGAAATCTCTAGGTTTGCCTAACCCTCTCCAGGCGGAGGACTTGACTCTCTAGGGTGGTGAGAGTGCCAATAACAACATAATAATTAAGAAGACTGTGCATGCAGCTTGCAAGAGTCAGACGGGCAGGTAAAGGGTAAAGGTAAAGGGACCCCTGACCGTTAGGTCCAGTCGTGGACGACTCTGGGATTGAGGCGCTCATCTCGCTTTATTGGCTGAGGGAGCCGGCGTACAGCTTCTGGGTCATGTAGCCAGCATGACTAAGCCGCTTCTGGCGAACCAGAGCAGTGCACGGAAACGCCGTTTACCTTCCTGCTGGAGTGGTACCTATTTATCTACTTGCACCATGATGTGCTTTCGAACTGCTAGGTGGGCAGGAGCAGGGACTGAGCAATGGGAGCTCACCCCGTCGCGGGGATTCGAACCGCTGACCTTCTGATCGGCAAGTCCTAGACTCTGCGGTTTAACCCACAGCGCCACCCGCGTCCCTCAGACGGGCAGGAGCCAGCTGCAAATTATAGCATAGTTTGGGGGTGTCTTTCCTCCTCCACCCCCCTCTCCAAATTCAGCTCTACCTCTAGGGCCTCCTCACCCCATGGCAGCATCAGGGGCTACCCCCTAGATCTCAGGGCGTGGGATGCTTCTGACCTGGCAACCCAGGTGTTAGAAACCAGGTGTTGCTAGAAAGGCATTTCATTGGCTGCACGCAAGGAAGACACGCACTCGTCAGCCAGTTGCAGCAATCTATGGTTTTATTGGCAGGGAACCAAGCTGGCCTGGTGAGGGGAGGGGGAGGGGACAGAGTGCCACCCCCCCCCGCCCACCCCCCAGTAACAGGCCTGGCTTGTTTTGGCACTGGCAGTAGACATGGAGGGTAACAGGATGGATCCGGGCAGGAGGGGAAAGGGGCCACCGCTTCCAGGAAAGGAGTGTGATGCACAATCAAATCCTGGTGCCCCCCCGGCTCCCCCCCCAATGCCCTCTCACACACAACACACACACACTGGGGTAGAGTTTCTAGGATGCCTCCCCCAGCTCCATTGGCACAGAGGAGCCCAGGCACCACACAAACCATAAATAGCACTAGCCCCACAAATGAGACACAGATTTAAGGGGAGGGCAACACAGCAAGGGGCACGGAAGCGGGGGGGGGGGGGGCTGCGTTGCTGGCAACCCCAACTCCCCCCATGTTTGGGAACCTGGAACAGGGTGCCCACACCTCCCTCTCTCCCTCCTGCACTCACAAGCTTGCAGCGCCCCCGCCTGATTGCTAGACAACTGACAGACAGCAGCAAAATAACTCTCCTTCTCCTCCTCATGAATCTAAAATAGCATTTGGCTCCCCCTCCAAAAGGCCCTCCCCTCTTGGCTTGGGGAAAGAGTCCATAAAAGGCACTTGAAAGTGGGGGAGCCCTTTGACCCTAGAAGGGAAGTATTGCATGGACCCCCCCACGGGACGGGAAATGGGTGGGAAGAGTTACTGGCCGGGTGCGGAACTCTTGGCGGCCCCGGGTGCAAGCCGGCACGCGCAGCCCTGAGCCAGCGGATCGCTTTCTTTCTCCAAAGGGCAGAAATACTCGCCGGGTCTGGAGAGAGCCAGGCCTGGCTGTGGAAGGGGGGGTTGGGGGGATATAAAGGCGATGGTGGGGCGGGCAAGGCAGCCCCCGCACCACCCTTGCTCTTGCACAACACTTTTGGAAAAGGAAAAAGGTCGGATCAGGTGTGCCCCCGCCACTCTGAGGCACCATCGCTGCTGCCTCCCTCCCCCTCGCCGCGGGCAGGGGGGAAGAGGGCGAGGGAAGACGGGTGGGCCCAGAGTGGGTGCCTCCTCCGGGGCACAGGGCGTGGAAGGGGGCCTTTAGCCAAGCTGGTCTTCATATTGCTTGCGGAAACAGTCGCCGGCCGGGAAGAAGTCCCAGCTCCGCTCCTGGTACATCTTCCAGACGTAGGACTCCTGTGGGAACAGAGGAAGAGGCCGCTGAGATGGACTAAGAGAAAGGGCAGCATCCCAAAAACCAATGGGGAGGAGGGCATAATAATAATAATAATAATAATAATAATAATAATAATAATAATAATAATAAATGATTTATACCCCACCCCTCTGGCTGGGTTTCCCCAGCCACTCTGGGCGGCTTCTATCAAAGTATTAAAGTACAGTGGTCTGTTAAACATTAAAAGCTTCCCTAAACAGGGCTGCCTTCAGATGTCTTCTAAAACTCTGGTAGTTGTTTATCTCCTTGACATCTGATGGGAGGGCGTTCCACAGGGCAGGCGCCACTACCAAGAAGGCCCTCTGTCTGGTTCCCTGTAACCTCACTTCTCGCAATGAGGGAACCGCCAGAAGGCCCTCGGCGCTGGACCTCAGCGTCCGGGCTGAACGATGAAGGTGGAGACGCTCCTTCAGGTATACTAGACCGAGGCCGTTTAGAGCTTTCAAGGTCAGCACCAACACTCTGAATTGTGCTCGAAAACTATTGCCCGCCTCCCGCTCCTGTTTCGAAAGACGTCTTCAGATGCATGTGGCCTGCAACGGTAGGGCGGTTTAGGGTGTGAAACTTCCATTTTTTGCAAATTTATTCAGGTCTTAAAAATATCTTTCTGGGTGTGAGGAATTCAAACCTGCCGGGTTTTTTTGCAATCGGACCATTTTTGGCTTGGAAAGTCTACGTTTGAAAAGCAGCACATAAACTGGTTTTGGAAAAACCGAAGAATTTTGATTTTACCTTCTAAAAATGTCAGGTAATGCTAAATAAATAAATAAATAATAAATATTAATATGCAAGTACTTGGCAATCATTTTTAATTATTTCTGCGCAATTTCGCACACTTTTAACCTACCATGCAAAAGTAAATTATATTAATTTAACCAAACTTATCTTTTGAATTTCCAAGCCATGTCACAGCTTTTTAGCACCCCTTATTTTCAGAATGTGAAAAGCTGAAAAATTCAACACGCCATACTTACTGCAGCTGCCTTTACGGTTTCTTGGTGCTGCCCCTGACATGGGACTAGGCTGGGGGGGGGGGGGACAAAGTTCTGCTCCCTCTTTCCCCATCTTGCCTCCAACGACCAGTTCTCTATCCCAAACCTTTTGCCTCTGGAACAGGCGAGTGAGCTGCCTTAAGGAATGAGTCAGGAGGTGTTTGGGGGTGGGTGGGTGTAGCACACACTGGGCCAGAACTGCAGAGAGGCCCGCATTCCCTTCTGGGCAACTTTCTGAAGGCTAAATGCCAACAGTGGGTGGGGCAGGGGCAAAAGTGAGAGGAGGGACAAATGGAAAACTTAGCCTCTCGTACACCACGGTTTTCTACGCACGCTCACACTCCTCCCTGTTCTCCGCCGAGCAAGTAAGAGGCATGGTCAGAGTTCAAGGACAAAGTCCAGCAAGGCAAAAACACTAGGGGTCCATCCCAGTGAAGCCAGAAGAGGGGTGGAGGGAAGTTAATCCGGATAAGAAAAAATTTAAAGGAGAATAATATTGTTAAGTCATTTTGGACTCACAGCTGTCCATGGAGGCGCAGGTTAATTCTGTGTCCAGGGCGGCTGTTTACCAGCTCCATCTGGTACGCAGGCTGAGACCCTACCTGCCCGCGGACTGCCTTGCCAGAGTGGTGCATGCTCTGGTTATCTCCTGCTTGGACTACTGTAACGCGCTCTACGTGGGGCTACCTTTGAAGGTGACCCGGAAACTGCAAGTAATCCAGAATGCGGCAGCTAGACTGGTGACTGGGAGTGGCTGCCAGGACCACATAACACCAGTCCTGAGAGACCTGCATTGGCTCCCAGTACGTTTCCGAGCACAATTCAAAGTGTTGGTGCTGACCTTGAAAGCCCTAAACGGCCTCAAAGGCCCAGGATACCTGAAGGAGCGTCTCCACCCCCATCGTTCAGCCCAAACACTGAGATCCAGCGCTGAGGGCCTTCTGGCTGTTCCCTCACTGCAAGAAGCCAAGTTACAGGGAACCAGGCAGAGGGCCTTCTCGGTGGTGGCACCCTCCCTGTGGAACGCCCTCCCACCAGATGTCAAAGAGAACAACAACTACCAGACTTTTAGAAGACATCTGAAGGCAGCCCTGTTTCGGGAAGCTTTTAATGTTTGATGTATTACAGTATTTTAATATTTTTTTGGAAGCTGCCCAGAGTGGCTGGGGAAGCCCAGCCAGATGGGCGGGGTATAAATAATAATAATAATAGTAATTATTATTATTATTATTATTATTATTATTATTATTATTATTATTTTCTATGCACGCTCACACTCCTCCCTGTTCTCCGTCGAGCAAGTAAGAGGCATGGTCAGAGTTCAAGGACAAAGTCCAGCAAGGCAGAAACACTCAGGGTCCAAATAGTGTGCTGAGGGCCAGACCATAGCTGTCAACTTTCAGATTTGAAAATAAGGGATCAGCAGCCTCGAAAATAAGGCATCAGCAGCCTCACCTGTCCTGGGGACAGTCTACAGGATATCTAACAATCTGTAATAGCAGCGGGAAGCGGCGCTGGAATAAGGGAATTTCCCACAAAAAAAGGGAAGGTTGACAGCTATGGGCCAGACAGAGAGTGCCTGGGTTCCCCCACTGACCCTTCCTTAAAGTGACAGGTGCCTGTCACTTCTCCCCTGCCTCCACTTTTGGTAAGATTAGGGCTTCCCCCTCACCTGGCCAGTGTGCTCCGTTTCATCCTTGTTGATGAGATACATGAGGAAGAACCTGTAGAGGGAAGAGAGGCAGAAAGCAATGAGGTCAGAGGCTGAGCTACAGAGGCCTTCATCCAGCCTTTTCTCAACCTTGGGTCCCCAGATGTAGCTGGACTACAAATCCCATCATCCCTAGCTGGCAGGACCAGCAGCCAGGGATGATGGGAGTTGTAGTCCAACAATATCTGAGGATCCCGGTTGGAGAAAGACTGCCTTTAGTCCATTGCTTTGGGGAAGAGGCAGGTCCTGTGCTAGGAAAGGTAAAGGTAAAGGGACCCCTGACCATTGGGTCCAGTCGTGACCGACTGTGGGGTTGTGGCACTCATCTCGCTTTACTGGCCAAAGGAGCCAGAGGACAGCTTCCGGGTCATGTGGCCAGCATGACTAAGCCACTTCTGGCGAACCAGAACAGCGCACGGAAACGCCGTTTACCTTCCCGCCGCAACGATACCTATTTACCTACTTGCACTTTGACGTGCTTTTGTGTTTTTTTTTAAAAGATATTTATTAAAGTTTTTTTTAATATAACAATGAAAATAAAAAATAAAAAGAAACAAAATACAACATAAAAACAGTTAAAAAACAAATAATTTTCCATAACATATCTTCCTTACACTTATTTCCCCAGACCTCCTCATACCTCCCTTCTTTGTATTCCACTTCAATTTGTTAGTTCAGCAAATCCTTACCATTAAGCTTTTACCCATTTGTAAACCTTTTTTTTCGTATCTCCTAAAGCATTACAGCTGGAAACCCCTTAGTTTCTATCCAACATCCTTCTAGCATTCATTAATTTTACAATATTTCTGTAAATAGTCTTTAAATTTCTTCCAGTCTTCTTTCACTATCTCTTCTCCCTGGTCTCGGATTCTGCCAGTCATTTCTGCCAATTCCATGTAGTCGATCACCTTCATCTGCCATTCTTCCAGAGTGGGTAAATCTTGTGTCTTCCAATACTTTGCAATGAGTATTCTTGCTGCTGTTGTAGCATACATAAAAAAACTTCTGTCCTTCTTTGGCACCCATTGGCCGACAATGCCCAGGAGAAAGGCCTCTGGTTTCTTCAGGAAGGTATATTTAAATACCTTTTTCAGTTCATTATATATCATTTCCCAGAAAGCCTTAATTTTTGGGCACGTCCACTAAAGGTGAAAGAATGTACCTTCCGTTTCTTTACATTTCCAACATTTGTTATCGGGCAGATGGTATATTTTTGCAAGCTTGACTGGGGTCATGTACCACCTGTATATCATTTTCATAATATTCTCTCTTAAGGCATTACATGCCGTAAACTTCATACCTGTGGTCCATAACTGTTCCCAGTCAGCAAACATAATATTATGTCCAACATCTTGTGCCCATTTAATCATAGCGGATTTCACCGTTTCATCCTGAGTATTCCATTTCAACAGCAAGTTGTACATCCTTGACAAAATCTTAGTGCTTTTGAACTACTAGGTTGGTAGAAGCTGGGACTGAGCAACGGGAGCTCACCCAGTCACAGGGATTCGAACCGCTGGCCTCTTGATCGGCAAGTTCTAGGCTCTGTGGTTTAACCCACAGCGCCACCCGTGTCCCGTGCTAGGAAAAGAGCCCCCAAATCTCTCCGTCCTTCCATGCCAGGAATGCAGGTTGGGGAAATCCTGGCTCCCAGCTAAGAGATCGGCAGCCCCTTCGCCACGCTTGCAGCTGCAGCACCCGGGGAATGGAAAGCTTTTTGGAGAGGCTGCTTCATGGCTGATAAGGCTTGCTGTTTGCATGCAAGACTTTTCTTGACCAGCATAGAGAAGGGGATGCTGGGGGGGGGGAGAGGATAATTTGCCAGTACGCTTCCTGTGCTCCCAGTTGCAGCTTCCCTCACCCCTTGCAAGGGCAGCTGCTGGGTGGTGTGACACCCGTCCCCATTCTGCTTGCCAAACAAATGTTCCTGGTTCTTCCCACGCACGATGTGCAAGTTCACACAGGTGTAGCCATCACTTGATGGGTGCAACGTCAAGGGATGTGTTGCACATATGAAATACCTGTGGCAGGTGGCTTCTGTACCATCTCAAGCACAACTTTTCTCTCTCTCTCTCTCTCTCTCTCTCTCTCTCTCTCTCTCTCTCTCTCTCTCTCTGTGTGTGTGTGTATGTGTGGTCGGGGCATTCCATGAGACACACCTGCATGTGTGAAAATTCCCTTTAAAAGAGCCCCCAGCCCCCCATGCTTATCACATTATGCCTGTCAAGGAGAACCAGAACTGCAGCTTCTGAGCTCTGACTAGGGAGGTAAGAAGGCTTCATTCTCCATTGCAACCTGTGCTTGTCACAGCTGTAGCAAAACTTCCACTGCAGTTTATCTTCTGCCCAGTGGCGTAGCATGGGTTGTCAGCACCCGGGGCAAGGCAAGTAATTTGCGCCCCCTAACCCGTGGATTTTAGCAGGGGGCAGAGTGCTGCGAGTGCGAGCGCCCCCCCTAGATGTTGTGCCCGGTGCGGCTGCCCCCCCCTGCACTCCCCACGCTACGCCACTGCTTCTGCCAAAAACTATGTTATTTAGCTTGTGGTGAAATTAGGTAATTTGTGAAACTGAAATAATAAATTGTGTTGTAATTGTGGAAGATAACTATGCGTGACTGCTAGTTTGTGCATAAAGGGGTAAAGGACCGTAGAATTGTATCGCTAGATAGAATCAGCTAGGTCACAGCCCTTCACTTCCAGAGAGGGAGGAAGTGAAGCCTTTCTACTTCCTCTCTCTCTCTCTCTCTCTCTCTCTCTCTCTCTCTCTCTCTCTCTCTCTGCATTATGTAATCCATTAAAAAGGATGTGCGTGAGCTTGCTATCCAAGAATATTCTGCCTGCATTTCTTCTTGCGGCTGCATGGAACGCTGCATGTATCAGACCTATGAATCTGTAAGTAAAGCATTTAAAACTTACTTAGCAGTATGTGGTCTGTTGCATGTGAAAGGGATAGAAAGAGGGGAGCATTGCAAATGGGATAAGAAAGGTCTAACAACTTCTATTCCTACCACTTCTCTGTGCTGCTTATATTTGTGAGTTGAATACTCTGCTCCTGGGGCTCCTTGCATTTTGAATCCAGGCCCCCAGCTATTTCTTTTAGCTGTTCACCCATACCTGGGTCCACAGGGATTTATATTTTCTCCACAGTTATTCCACCCCATTAATTGCAATGCGTAGGATACTCAACACAAACAGGGCATGGGAAATGCAACCGATTGCACAATGTGGATTGAAGGCAACAACAACTAGCTCGATGTCTGTTCTGGACGTGGGATGAATCAGTGAACATTGAAGAGAATTTCCCCTCCCGCTTCCAGTTTGGTTGGAATCCCCTGAACATCCCCGCTTCCCCAGCCAGCTGCTCACATGTAATTTGCCAAGTTGTGCTCCTCCAGCGTGTGGGTCTCAAAGCCGTGTGGCGTCGTGTCAAAATAGTCGCTGCCGATTCCACAGATGAAACATTTGGTCTGCCAGGATGGAAGCAACAGTGTGAGATGACAGTGAGGGCTCAGAGGGAGCTAGGGTCCTGTCTCTCCACTATGGGGCAAGCCAACCCCAACCCCAACTGAAGCCACAGAATCACAGAATCCGAGAGTTGGAAGGGATCACGAGGATTCTGTAGCCCAGCACCCCGCAATCCAGGAATGTGCAACTGTCCCTTATGGGGATCAAACCTGTGACCTTGTGCTATCAGCACCATGCTCTAACCCGGGGTGGCCAGCTCTCAAGAGACTGTGATCTACTTTCAGAATTAAAAACTGGCAGTGATCTACCCCAGTTTTTGGGGGGTTCAGCTCAAAGTTGTTGAGTTTTTTTGAGGAGAATAGCCCCATTTTTTTAGGAGTTAAAAAAAAAGCTTTTTGGGGGGAGGAAGTTTCATTTTTGGGGAACAAAGGCAAGGGACAAAGGGGTAAAGTCACTCACAGCTCTGTCTTCCCTTCCAGAAATCATACAACAGGGTGGGGCGAGGGGGCGGGGCAGGAGTCAGTTTTAGCCACGCTAAGGAAAGGGAGCCAGAGATCGACCACAATCTACCAAAACCTTGCGGGGATCTACCACGATCCACCTGTTGGACATCCCTGCTCTAACCCATGGGTAGGCGAACTAAGGCCCAGGGGCTGGATCTAGCCCAGTCGCCTTCTAAATATGGCCCATGGATGGTCAGCGTGTTTTTACACGAGTAAAATGCGTCCTTTTATTTAAAGGGTTATTTGTGGGGCCTACCTGGTGTTTTTACATGAGCAGAATGTGTGCTTTTATTTAAAATGCATCTCTGGGTTATTTGTGGTGCATAGGAATTCGTTCATTATTATTTTTCAAAATATAGTCCGGCCCCCCTCAAGGTCTGTGGGATTTTGGACTGGCCCCCTGCTGAAAAAGTTTGCTGACCCCTGCTCTAACCAGCTGAGCTGTCCTTCTATGTTTCCATGCATCAAATCCCTCCCTCCCGCAGTGTGAAGATCATCAGGAGTCCCCAGAGTTGACCATGTCTGTGTTCCCTCCCAGGGGACCCTCCTTTTCACCTTTTGCTAAAAAGAAAAGGCATTTTACTTTTGGAGATATATGCAGTTTATATAATTAAAGTAAAGTATATTTATTTATGTCATGGCTGTTTTGCATGGATTCCCCAGTCCCACAAAATACCTGGTCACGGGCCAGGGAGCCTCCCTGATAGACAACCTTCTCTGTGATAACTTTCTGATTGAAGTCACTGGCTCGCCCCCCACCCTCCTATGGCTGGGAATGGAGGAGAGGAAGGAGGAGACCAGCTTACCTCCATGTCCTCCTTCACCTGCTCCTGCTGGTCTCTCAGCTCCCCAAAGGCGTCAATGATCAAACCTGGTGGACAGGAAGTCACAAAGGTAGGAAGACAGAGTTTGGGAGCCCTGGCACAGACTCCGCCCCACACCCCCATGGGACATAATAACCATGACCCGCACGGGACCTACCTTGGATGATGGCCAGCAGGATGACGATGACAAAGAAGAAGAAGGTGATGTCGAAGATGACGCGGTAAAGCTCGTACTCGTCACCTGCCGGGTCCTCGATCTCGTCACCGATGCCCCCGCCAGCACGCACCCCCACGTACATGTGAAACAGGTAACACTGTGGAGGGGAGGAGGGAAGAGGGAGGGAGAAGCTCAGGGGGCGTTGCATACGCAAGGCTTCTTCAGCATCATTTCTTTCACATATAATTTTTTATTAAATTTTCTGTTTTACAATTTAAAGCACTCATTTAAACATCCTTAAAACACTCTTCTTCTCTTTCCATGGTTCATTTTGCATATCATAAATCCCTGCATATTTTACAGAAACCATACCATTCAGCACTCCATTATTACATCCATCATAACTTATTCACACGGTTGAATTTATCTTAATAAAGCATTTTCAGCCGTACACTGTTATTTCCCATATATTTCATAAATGGTTTCCAATCTTCTCTAAACCTATGTTCTTCTTGTTCTCTATGTTAAGTCTGCAAGCTGCGCATATTCTGTCAGCTTAAGCTGCCACACTTCTTTGGTTAGGACCTCGCTCGTTTTCCATTTGGGGGCTAACAGAACATGGGCCGCAGTAGTGGCATACATAAATAACCTTTTTTTGACACCTGGGGGTTTCAGTTTGAATTATCCCCAACAGAAAAGACCCTGGTTTTTTTGAGAAAGTACTTTTAAACACCCCCCCCCAATTCATTATGGATCATTTCCCAATACTCTTTTACCCTTTCACAAGTCCACCACACATGAAAGAATGTTCCCTAAGAGGCAGCATTTCTGACCGTGTCACCTTGGCAACGTGGAAAACTATCTTACACTTTCCTCTCTGCTGGGTACTAATGGAGGAGTCGTCTCATATGAATCCGCCCCCCTCCCGATCTGGCATTTCCAGAAAGACTTGAACCCCCAGGATCTGTTTCTTAAACATTAAGTACTGGCCCCTCCCCACTTGGGGACAGTGGCAGTCTGACGTTCACCCTGGTCTTGCAACAAGAGATGTGTGGACACTGAGACGCTCTTTGCACCCTCCACTTGAGCTTCCCTGAACATTCTTGCCCTCCCAAATTTCGCCGGCTTTAGGCAAAAGTCGGCGGCATCTGTTGGGAGTCAAAATGGTTCTCCTATTGTATCAGCAGCCTGTTGCACCTGCTGGACCAGAAGTGATAGCAGAGCCCAGGGAATGTGGGCGGTCGCCGTAGGAAGCAAAGCCACTTTCCAACAGATTTAAGCCCCTTTTTGGGGGGGTGGGGGAACAAAGCCAAAAAAGCACGGGGAGCCTCTGTCCTTGTCTTACCGTCATCATGTCGTCACATTTCATGTCAGGCTCATCTTCGTCCTCGCTCTTGTTGTAGAACTTGCGGAAAAAGTTGAAGGCGACCACGGTGTAGAGGTAGACGACCACGGCCAAGAGCCCCACCGTCATTAGAAGCTGGGGGAGAAAGAGGTCACACGTGTGAGAGGAGGTCCATGATCATGCAGCAAATGATGTCTCCCAGATGTCATACTGGTTGGACACAGAGGAGTGGTGGGAGGAACCGGATGGGGGACACCCCAAGCGAAGAAGGCTCAGAGCCCGGGGAGTGGTGGTGGGGCAAGGATGAGTGGTCAGAGGGAGCAGACTGGGAGGCGGAAGCTGAAGAGGTAACAGGGCTTAGTGAGCGGGAAGAGGCGGTGGCAGAGAGCAGTCCAGAAGTAGAGGTAGAAGTGGAGGCTGGAGAGGAGGGAGGGGCAAGAAGCAGAGATGGGTCGGGCTGGTGAGGAAGCCAGGAGGTCCTCTCCTCCTCCTGCAACCAGCTCCCTTCCCCCCGGTCTCCCAGAACCAGGAGAGGCATGAAGTGGGAGGAGCAAAGGCAGGTACACAGGCGCAGTCTCAGATTGCTAGGGAAGGAACTTGGTGAGGAGGAGACTTAGGCAGCTGTGGGGAATGACTTTCAGTCTTAATGGTTGTGTAATCGGCTTTTCCAGATGTGAAACCCAAATTTTGGCATTGCACAGTATATAAATAAAAAACAGTGAGGAAGGCGAAGGGGTGGGAGGGGTGCATACCATGAGCCAGGGTGGCCCCCCCCCATTTGATGTGAGCGCCCCACAGCCCCGCTACCTGTTTGCCGTTGTGGGTGACAGACGAGAGGATGGTCCTTAGGGTCTTGACGCCCATGGCGATGTCCAGGAGGTGGGAGGCGAAGAAGAAGTTGTTGTAGTGGCCGAGAACGGACATCACCATGTACCAGAAGAGGTACAGGAAGGACTGCAGGGGGGAGAGACACGGATGGGTTGAGACAGAGGCAGGATGGAGAGCGAGGGCATAGTGGGACGCCCATGCTGGGAGAAAGGGGTGGAAGGTTTTGATGCCGTCCTCTCAGCTTAGCAGATGCAGGGCTGCAGCATCAGATGGCTCCCAGCCCACGGGCCACCCCACCAGCCACTTCTACTCTACTGCCAGTTCACGAGGCAAAAGATGATCACAGGTGAGTACCATCCACTAAGAATAGGGCTTGGAAGGATGCCCCACTCAGGGTGGGGTGGGGTTTGGCCTGTGTTCTCCTCACTTGCTAATCTCCGACCTGAAAACCTACCGCTGACCAGGACTTTACTTGGTAGGGTGGGGGGTATTGTTTTGGTTCATTACAATGGTACGCATTTTTGTGTTTTTATATTGTAAACTGCTCTGTGATCTTCGGATGAAGGATCATAAAACAAACAAACAAACGGTCGATCCTGCCCAGCCAAATACACGTTCAGAACTCCACAACATCAGTATCTGAGTCAACTAGATTAGTTTTATTCTGATTCAGTTATTCTGGTTTTCAAGCAATTTAGACATCTGGGCACTTTTTGTTTCTGCAGAAGGAAACGGGCAGTAGACGCAGGGGCGGAGGAAGGGGGTGCATCGCCCCGGGTATCACCACTGAGGGGAGTGACAAAATGGCAGGCAGCACTCACCGCGGGGCCTGCAGTGCACCAGAACCACGTGTCTCTCCTGGGAGTGACACAGGGGCTCGGGCGCCCGCAGGCTCCGTGCTGCCTCAAAAGGTCTGCCCGCCGCCTCCCCCCCAGCTGTAGGGCGGCTGAGTGGGAAGAGGCAGGAACTCCTCAGAGTCCCTGCCAAGCATCCTGCCCCGGCTTGCCCCGCCCCTGCGGGTGGCTGGCCATGCCCCTGGGCACAGGGCACACGCGCCGCCCCAGGCGGGATAGAGAGGCGTATGCAGCCTTTTCATTGCAAGTATGAGGTCTAGAATCTCTGCTTCTGTCTTTTTAGGGGAGAACTATGATTCTCTATGGGACGAGGGTGGCGCTGTGGGTTAAACCACAGAGCCTAGGACTTGCCGATCAGAAGGTCGGCGGTTCGAATCCCTGCAACGGGGTGAGCTCCCGTTGTTCGGTCCCAGCTCCTGCCCACCTAGCAGTTCAAAAGTACAGCAGTGCAAGTAGATAAATAGGTACCACTCTGGTGGGAAGGTAAACAACGTTTCCATGCACTGCTCTGGTTCGCCAGAAGCGGCTTAGTCATGCTGGCCACATGACCCGGAAGCTGTACGCCGGTTCCCTCGGCCAATAAAGCAAGATGAGCGCCGCAACCCCAGAGTCCGGCACGACTGGACCTAATGGTCAGGGGTCCCTTTACCTTTAGGATTCTCTGGGCACTGAATTATGTTGAACTGTCTTAGATGTAGAGATAGGGAATTCCCCTTGCAGGCGAAGCCCTCGCATCTCCCCCTGCTAACAGTGGGGATTGTGCTGGTCTGAATGGCATCCCTCCCCTTTAGCCACTGTTTGCCAGGCTGTGGCACCAATTGGCATAAATATTGAACAGTTGAACCTCCCGCCCCCCAGCCCTCTAACTGCATCTTCTCACTCACGTTGTCAGTGAAGATCACTCCGAATTTCCAGACCTTGTACTTGATGTCGATAGAGGTAATCCTAGCAGAAGAGAAAGGGAGGATAAGGAGGAAGCTCTGTGCAACTGTGCATGTAAATTCATACATTCTGTTTTGCTACGTGCATCCCAAAGGGCCTGTCCACACTTCCCCTTGTCCCACGCTTAGGAAGCATAGGCCCAAGCAGCTTCGCCTTTGCCCCACTGCCAGCTCTGCCCATCCTCCTCACCATGTTATGAGAGACGTGTCTGGCTCAGTTTTTTTCTCGTTCTGCGCTGTGATTTCCAGACTGGCCAGATCTATTCCCAGTAGTTCTGCAATTCTCTCTCGCCCGTAGATGTCACCGTATTTGTTTAGCACCTGGAGGGTTGGAGGGAGGGATGTGGTTAAGAAAAGATGGGCTCTCCATCTTGTTAACCACCCCTGCCTTAGATCAGGAGAGCCCGAGGCCTTTGCTTCCCTAGTCTAGACAATGGTGGAAGATCTCACCTTTCTCTTGATGAATTTGTCCCAGTAGTTGCTTGGGAATGACCTGGCAAGGGGAGAGAAGAGGGGGACAAAACCCATTAAGAATACCATTCGTTCCTCCTGCTCCGATGAAGGCTCCCTGACCTGCCAGGGCCATTTCTCTCCCCCTCCCTCCCTCTGCAAAACCCACTTCTCCCCAAAAGCCCTTCCACCTGACCCTCTTCACTCAGCCAATCTTCTCCCCCTCCCCACTGTTTAACCAGCAACTCTGGACCTTCCTCCTCACTCGTCAGAATCATGCACACGAAAGCTCATACCAAGAACTAACTTAGTTGGTCTTTAAGGTGCTACTGGAAGGAATTTTTTTATTATGTCTGTTTAGTATAAGACTCTCAGCCTTCCAACCTGCTGCGTTGGCCCACTCAGCCCAGCTTTCTGTTTCTGTGAGTGGCCAGCTCAAGTAGGAAGCTCTCAAGCCTGGGTGCAAGGGCTGGCCTTCCCCTGCACTTATCCACAGCGCCCTCTCCGAACAAGGAGGCTTCCTTTTAGCTATCCGTGGCATAAGAGCCATCAACAGGCAATATCTCACCATGAGTTTTTGCCTGGCCCCTTTTCGCCTCTGCAAACTTGTTTGGCCACCGCCGCATCTTGTGATGGCAAATAAATTAATAAATATTTATTATTTATACCCTGCCCATCTGGCTGGGTTTCCTCAGCCACTCTGGGCATCTCTCAACAGAATATTAAAAGCACAATAAAACATCAAACATTAAAAACGTCCCTAAACAGGGCTGCCTTCAGATGTCTTCTAAATGTCAGATAGTTGTTTACAGTGGTGCCTCGGGTTACATACGCTTCAGGTTACATACGCTTCAGGTTACAGACTCCGCTAACCCAGAAATAGTACCTCGGGTTAAGAACTTTGCTTCAGGATGAGAACAGAAATTGTGCAGCGGTGGCGCGGCGGCAGCAGGAGGCCCCATTAGCTAAAGTGGTGCTTCGGGTTAAGAACAGTTTCAGGTTAAGAACGGACCTCCGGAACAAATTAAGTACTTAACCCGAGGTACCACTGTATTTCCTTGACGTTTGACGGAAGGGCGTTCCACAGGCAGGGTGCCACTGCCAAGAAGGCCCTCTGCCTGGTTCCCTGTAACCTTACTTCTTGCAGGGAGGGAACTGCCAGGAGGCCCTCGGAGCTGGACCTCAGTGTCCGAGCTGAATGACGGGTGCACTGTGCCAAGCGGTGCTGGCCTGTCCTGAACCTCCTTGCCAGTTGGTTTTGCCCTATTGCCCCGAGGAGGGTTTAGCCCAGCTGCACTCTGGGAAGCCCTCTCCCCTCTTTCTGAACCTTTATGAGGTGGGGCTGTTGCCCAGAGGGGGAGGAGCCACCGCTTAGCCCCTCCCCTCCCCACAGATGGACTCACGGAGCATTGAGCACCAGGCGGTCCCACTGTCCCTTGATGTCGTCGTCCTCCGGCTGCTCCGTGATGTAGAGGCCATCAAACTCCAGCTTCCGCGCCAGCTCCTTCTCGCGCTTGAAGATGACCAGCGGCACCTTCAGGCAGTTGTAGCCGATGATGCAGAGGAAGGCCACCAGCGTGTGGAAGATGGACAGGAACTGCAAGGCTGGCTGCATGTAGCCCGTGCTCTCCTCCAGGAAGAAGTAGACCACGCTGTCTTCATCGTCCTCATCCCCGTTGCCGTTCCCATCCCCGCCGTCGTCGTCCCCGCCACCAAAGCCAGAGCCACCGCCAGAGCCAGACTCCAGATCCCCATCGAACCCGGAGCCCTCAAACTCCTCCTCGCCGGGAGGGGTGTCGGAAACCTAGGAATGGCAAGAGAGGAGGAGGAGGAGGTTGGGATGGAAAGTTGCGACCCTAGAGCCGGGAAGGTCTCAGGCTTACAGCTTAGCCACCAGGTCAGGGCTGGGGGACCCTTCTTCAGCCTGAAGGTCATGTTCCCTTCTGGGTCCACCTTCCAGTGGCGGGCAGGGTCAGAGGCAAAAGTTGGTGGAGCAAAGGATGCGAGCTTTGCCTTCATGTGACAGGCTAGTTTCTGCCCACATTGTCAAATGCCCCTCTCTGGCACTGTGATGGCCTGGGATTCGGACCCGGGTGCTGAACCTGAGGGATCCCAGCCTGCACAGGATTCCCCGCTTCCAGAACCAGCTGAGCGGGGGATGGGGCATGAGCCTGAAGGGTCCTCACCTGTGCTGGATCCTCAGGTGCAGGCATCAGCTGAGCCTGCTCTGGCTCCTGAGGTGATGGAGGACGACTCATTGCCTTCAGGTGCTCCACTCTCAGCCCCGTCAGAGGAAGCTGAGGTTGCCTCTGGGTCCAGTAACCCTCCAGCCTCTCCTGAGCTGCAGAGGCTCAGGGCAGAGAGGCGGAGGGAACTAAGTTCCCGCAGGAGGAGTGCTCGCCTCCAGGCCAGGAGAGGCGAGACACCAGAGGATCGGGGCCGCCCTACGCCTCGGGGCAGATAAAAGCCGGCCAGCCCCAGTCCCAGGTTGCGGGAGCAGCATTGTTGGTTGCTAGTTCCTGCCTGAACCCTGTCCTGCTTTCCTGCCTGAGCTCCTGACCTGCCCTGGCTCCCTCCTTGCAAGCCTGTTCCTGACTTCACCCGGCTCCCTGCCCTGCACCCAGCTTTAGCTACTACGGACTGCCTCCTCGTTGCACCTTTGACCATGGACCGGACTTGGACCTCGCCTCTCGGGTAACCCACAGGACCAGCACAGGCACCCAGGCAAGCAAGAGGCACAAGCTGAGTCCAAGGACACGATCCAGCCGGGGGGGGGAGCACTTGGGGTGCAAAGCAGGGCCAGAGGGGTGTGGGATGGGGAACGTGCCAAAACCAGAGAGAGAGAGGTCTATGGGGGGCACATTTGCCCTGCAGGTCTGAGGGTCCCTACCCTGGCAAGAGTTCTTGGTTTCCAAACGTTTGCCCTCCCAAAAGCTGTGCCCAGTTGTTTTGGATCCCAGGATGATTTGTTACTGTTGTGGTGGCTATTAAAATTTATTATGCACCGTACACCCTTGGGGAAGGTTGCAACTATTTAAAATATGGCATGAAAAACCTACAGTGCGGGGCAAATATGTCATTGCGCACAACCTGCTTTCTCCCACTTGTGCGCTTCCCAAACTGCAGCCTGGATCCGTCCTCTGGCCTGCATTAACTTGTCAGACTGATTCTCCTCTTGAATCCAGGGTGCCCCATCTGCCCCTTGGCAGATCTCCAGACCTACTTACCTTATAGAAGAGCAAAATGAAGTTGATAGCAAAGGCCAGGAAGAGGGCGAGGAAGCGGAGATTGTAGAAATTCCTGGACAGGTAATTCTGCAGAGAGGGTGGGTAAGAGGAGAAGAACAATGTGGGGGTGCATGTCCTTAGGAACATCGGGAAAGCCCTGCTGGACCAGGCCAAAGGGCCACAAAGACCTCCCCAAGCAGCTGGTATTCAGAAGCAGACGGACTGCGGAAGCAGAAGAACATCCCTGTGCCTAGCAACCACGGACAGTCTCCATTAATTGGTCCAACCGCCCTTTGAAAACATTGATGGCCATTGCCATATGGTTGTGGGAGGAGAGTCCATAGTTCAACTCTACAGTGGGTGAAAAACCGCCTCCTTTGTGGCGCTGTGGGTTAAACCACAGAGCCTAGGACTTGCTGATCAGAAGGTCAGTGGTTCGAATCCCCGCGATGGGATGAGCTCCTGTTGCTCGGTCCCTGCTCCTGCCAACCTAGCAGTTCGAAAGCACGTCAAAGTGCAAGTAGGTAAATAGGTACCGCTCCGGAGGGAAGGTAAACGGCATTTCCGTGCGCTGCTCTGGTTCGCCAGAAGCGGCTTAGTCATGCTGGCCACATGAACTTGAAGCAGTACACCGGCTCCCTCGGCCAATAAAGCGAGATGAGCACCGCAACCCCAGTCGTCCGCAACTAGACCTAATGGTCAGGGGTCCCTTTACCTTTGTCTGTCTCCCATGGTTCAGCTCCAATGGATGGTCCCACCGGGTTTTAGCATTATGACACAGAGAGGAAAACGCCCCCCCCTTCTCTACATGACGCATAATTCAGAAACGTGGAGCCCAAATGTCTCTGGTTATCTCCCTTACCAGGAACTTTGTCCTCTGGATCTCCAGCTCGTTCCAAAACTCCGAGCCTCCTTCCTCTGCCTGCTTCTTGTCCCTCTGGGCCACCTTCTTCTTCTGCTTGGCTGGTGGCTCCTCCTCCTTTTTGGGCTTCTCCTCCTCCTCTTCCTTCTCCTCCTCCTTCTTCTCTTCTTCCTCCTCCTTTGCTGCCTTCTCTCCATTTTCAGCACTGGGATGGACAAGGGGGGAGGTGGAGAGAAAACTTGAAAGACACACCACCTTTGCCACCCTGTATTTGAACCCTGTATTTGAACCCCTCTCCAGCTGAAATGGGCCACACACCATGGGAAGCCAATGCGTCGCCCCCCTCAATGTTGTTGTACTTCAACTCCCATCAGCCCCATCCACATGGCCAGCAGCAAAGGATGATGGGAGCTGGAGTGCAGCCACATCTGGAGTTCACCGCGCTGGTTTCCGTATTTTTGAGACCTTGAGGGATGGCAACTGGCTGCTTTTAAAAGTAAACATAAAGGGCTAAGGTTCTCAGGGACATCCTGCCCCCAGCACCACCCCTCTGGTTTTCTCCCCTGCAAGCCCCAGCTTAATCCAGAGTGTGCAATCCACTTTCACCAAGCACGGCACTCACTCAGCTTTCTCTGGTTCCACGGGAGGCTCCTCAATCTTCTCCGGCTCTGCCTCCCCTTCCTCTCCTTCCACCTAGAGAGTCACAAGAAGATGGGTTGGTGAGCGAGTTGGTGCCACAAGGCGGCTGGGAGCAAAACGAGTTTGTGGGCATCATAGCTGCACGCAGGGGGGTTTATTGCATGCCAGTGAGCAGCAGGGACCAAGGGCTATCTCCAGCTAAGTCCTACTTGGAGAAAACCCATTGAAAGTAATGGACCTGTTTATATATTGTGGGTGAAACTCCTCAGAGGGACTTAAGAGCGACAGTTTTGCGAGATGGAAAGAGCGATGTTATCTATGAAGGCGATGATATATGGAAATCATCTCAATTTGAGGAATGGAATTCACACAGGATTATTATTATTATTGGTGTTTATCAGCTTAAGGAGACTATCAGAAGAGATAATAAAATATATAAACAAGATGTGATGTGGAAACAGCAAGATAAGACTGGATAGAAAGAAAGAAAATATATAAACAAGATGTGATGTGGAAACAGCAAGATAAGACTGGATAGAAAGAGAAAATATATAAACAAGATGTGATGTGGAAACAGCAAGATAAGACTGGATAGAAAGAAAGAAAATATATAAACAAGATGTGATGTGGAAACAGCAAGATAAGACTGGATAGAACTATGAACTTTGTTTGGACTGATTTGGACATTAACGCAGTAACAAGATGATCAGAATCCCCCTTTGGATCTTGAAATATGGGTCCCAAAAGTTAAAATTCGGCTTTGTAATTCGGAATTTATGTGATGTGATTTAATTTGATTTGATTGGCCGGTTAATAAAAATTATTTAAAAAAAGAAAAGAAAAAAAGAAAGTAATGGAGCTAAGTTAGCCAGGTCCATTAATTGCAGTGGTGCTGGAACGCTTCAACAGTTTGACTCCCCCCCCCAAAGGTGCAGTCCTCCCCGCCCATCCCACCCCCTTTCTTAGGATAGGTTCTCTGACGTTGCTATGAACTTCGGTTGGTCGCCATCAAGGGGCCTGGTAGGAATTTTTCCCAAATGGCAGATTGGCTCCAGCCATTTGGTTTTCGCCTACCTCGTAGCAAACCGTCACAACTCTTCGGTATTGGCGGTTAGGCATTGGTAGGGGTACTGTCCTATTGTTATGCAAATGAAGGGGGGAAGGAGCGCCATCACCTTCCCCCAAGCAAGGGTAGTCTGGTAAAGGATTCCGGGGGGTGTGGCCTTGTCCTAAGCCTAAGGAGGTGTGGGCCCACGGCACGCCCCCATGTGGTGACGTCAGGGGGATCTCCTAGTTGACGTGCCTCAACAGGACTCCGCCCTCTGGTGATTAACCCTTCTGGTTAATAGTTAGGACCAATGCCTAAGCCAATACTGCTCAATTCCTGTAATCAATAAAGTTGTGGCCTAATTTGACCCATTAACCTGAATTCTTGTGTCCTGTGTCTTATTTCTTCAGGGGGGCAGGAACTAGCCACACAAGAGCATCTAGCTGCTAAGGCACAGCAATACCAAACACAAATAATACAAGGTGATTTCAAACACCCCCTTTTGTTTGAACAAAGAAATGTGGATGGAACTCAGGAGTCCTGAATCCCAGCCTGCCCTCTCATCCCCTCCAGACCCGGAGAAAGAACAAAAGAACTCTGAACCGCGGAGCTAAAATCCCCACACGATAATGAAAGTGGGTTGGAGAACTGAATCTCAAAATTCAGGCACGTCCAAATTTCAAAGGATGGATGAGTTTCAGTTCTCAGGTGCAACCTTGTTCGGATTTCTCCTCCAAACATGGGGCTTAACTACACTTTCACTAGCCCCACTGCCTTCTCCCAGGGAAAACTGCTCTTTAGTGCTCAATCGAAGTAAACAGCAATTCAGTTGTTCTGATTTATCACTAAAGAGTGGGTTTTCTCTTGAAAGGCAGTGAAGCAAGGGGGAAACCGGTGTGTGTGTGTGTGTGTGTGTGTGTGTGTGTGTGTGTGTGTTATTGGCTTGTTTTGTTTTTGTAATGTATTTGGTGTTTTCATTTTGAATCTTTGTTTTAAACCACTCTGAGATTACAGATGAAGAGCGGTATACAAATGTTAAAAAATAATGATCTTCCTGCAGTGTGTCTCCTATACAGTGGTACCTCTAGTTACGAATTTAATTCATTCCGGAGGTCCGTTCTTAACCCGAAACTGTTCTTAACTAGAGGCATGCTTTCGCAAATGGGGCCTCTTGCTGCTGCTGCACTGCTGGCACACGATTTCTGTTCTCATTCTGGGGCAAAGTTCTCAACTCGAGATAACTCTTCCAGGTTAGCAGAGTCTGTAACCTGAAGCTTTTGTAACCTGAGGAGTTTGTTACTCGAGGTACCACTGTACTTAATTGCTGACATTACTCCTCGGTTCACTTTAGATCGGGGTAGCTAATATGGCGGTGGTGTTAGACTCCAAATCACATCACTCACGGATCCAGTTCCTCCAGGCATCGTACCTCCCCACCTTCTGTGCCCTACCCATCCCCTAAGCCTCATCTCCTCCTAGAGAGACCCTAGGAATTCCCACCACTATTCAGGCACCGCCTGAAGCCCTATACGTACTCCCAGTTTCCTCTTGAGGATGGGCGATCCTTCGGGCGTAGGGGGCTCCACTGGGGTCGTGTCCCCCATATCGCCAAGCCCGCCAGGCGCATCAGGAGCTGTGGATCGGAAATGCTCTTTCTTCATGTCGAAGCCCTCCCCGCCTTCAGCAGGCACGTCCTCCTTGCCGGGCTCCACTATCTCTGCTTCCTCCCCTTCCTCAGCCTCCTGTTCGACTTCCTCGGAAGGGGCCACGTCTCCATGCACCTCGTCCTGCGTTGGGTCGGGCATGCTGGCCAACAGCTCCGTCATTGTGATCTTCTTGGCTTCCTCCACCAGGCCGCCCCCGAAGAGCGTGTTCCAGATGAGGAGGAAGATGCCCTTGGAAATGTTGTAGAAGAAGAGGAGGATGCTCATCAGAATGGTGTAGATGAAGGTGGCCACAGCCACGGCCATCTCCTTGACCGTCATCTGCTTGATCTTGCGGAGCTTCCGGCGGATGTTGCGGTAGGTGAACATGCGGAAGAAGTTTAACACGCCGTCCAAAAACTCCCCGAAGACCGAGGATGACTCCGATGGTGCTGACACCTTCTCAGCTTCCCCACCTTCTGCCCCTTCTCCTTCCTCTTCCTCCTCTTCCTCCTCCTGGCCCTCCTCCTCTGAAATTTGTGCTGCGATCTGCATCTCAAAGATGGTGTCCTCGCAGAAGTTGATGAAGAGCTCCATCTTCTCCGACTCGCCCCCCTCGTTGACCACGTCAAAGATGAACTGCCGCTTGGACTCCTTGACCTGGGGCATCTCCCACTGGGCCTTGTTGGTCTCACTGATCTCAAAGTAGATGCGCTCAATGCGCTTGCTGGCGCCCATGATCTCAATGCGGCCCAAGTAGGGGCTGAAGTAGTTGAGGATGCATTCCGCCAACTCCAGGAAGGTCTTCAGGCGGTTGTCGTGCGGCATGTGCTCCGAGAGGTTGGTCAGCAGCACGGCGATGTTGAAGCCGATATCCTTGGCGGGCTCTTGGAATCGATCGGCAAACTCCTCGTAGTCGATCATCTCGTTCTCATCGGCCTCTGAGCAAGAGAGCAGGAACTGGATCTCGGACGGCGTGTACTGCTTTTGGCTATCCATGGCTTTCTGGAAATCCTTCTTGGAGATGAGACCCCGCGGGTCCGTGATGTAGTCTCGGAAGGCATCCGATGCTACAATGTCCTTCAGCTTCAAGAACATGTCGAAGAACTTGAGAATCATCTCCACGTTACTGGAAGATTCCACCAACATGTCCACCATCTGCCGAGCGATGGTGCCATTCACCACATTCCCTGGGTAGGCACATAAAAAGTAAGGTTAGACGTGGGAATGAGAAGTGTGTTGGGGGTGGATACACAAGTGATGAGTAGGTGGGTGTTGCACTCATGTAAGCACTTTCAGGTGGATTCAAGGTGATTGAGATATGTGCAACTTATCTCAGTGGGTTGTAGCAGTTTGGCACACACACACACAGGATCCCACGTTAAACTCCTAGCATCTCCAGGTAGAGCCAGAAAACACCCTTGTCTGCTCAGGGAAGCTGTCATGGAGCCCTGACTGGCTGCCCCAGCCCTGGCTAAGGGGTCTTACCTTCCAGAAGGGACAGCAACATCACCACCATGTCTTTCTGCAGATCCAGCAGCTCCTTCAGAAGCCCAATTTGGCTTGAATCCTGGGTGGGAGGGACACGTGGGAGATATTAAGTGCTGCGGAACCAGAGACATCTCTTCCCATGTCTTGGAGGCCTCCAGACGCAGATCCCCTTCACCCCCACGCCCCACGTTCCACTTGTATTCTTAAGGCCCGGCCTTCCCTGGCCCTGTCACACCTGTTGGCTTCTAACAGGGCAATGGAAACCAGGCCACAACTAGGTGTGGGACAGGAAGAAGGGAGAGGTGGTGGTAGCCCACAGAGACCAAGGAGCGGGTCTCAACTTGGGCCATGAGCACTGTGGCCCATTCTTCAGGCCCCTGAGATGGTGCCACCCCAAGATGACCCCCTGAGGTCCCAGGGCACCTGGAACCGGAGCCTTAGAGGAGAGACTCAGATATATGAAGTCAGCTTAGGTACACAGCCGGCCACAGGGCACTGCCGTCACACTGTGACATGTGAGGGGAACACCTTACTCTAATGTGAGCATGCTCAGGAGGCCCCAGCCTCTCCTTCTCCTCCTCTGACTGAAGGACCACCCAAGAGCTGGGCCTCTGGAGAGGCAGGGACGCCCTTCTTACCTCAGGGTAGGATTCGCTCCGAAATTGGTCCTCATGGGCAGCGCAACAAAGAGATAGTTTTGGTGAGGGGCGGAAATATCCCCCAGTGCTGTCTCCCCGCCCACCCAGCCTCTGCACCCCAATTTCCTAGCCTCGCCTGATTGGGAAGAGGACATTGGGAGGAAAACACCCCTCTTGAACGTCTTCCATGCCACTCCCTCAGGCGACTGGCATCACGGGCATATCTACACCGCAAACAAAGAAGACCTTCCCCTGGTGACAAGGCCTCTCTGGATTATATTTGCTATCTGCAGCCTCTCTGGCAGAACTGCAGTTCCCTGGGAGAGGGACGGACTGTGAAACCAGCTTAGGGCTGGGAGTCTAGAATCGGGGAGATGAGTACACTGGTTTCGGTTCAGAGGCCACGCGCTCCAGAGGCGCTTCGCCTCTTTGCCTGCAACTCCCAGCCGGCGTCAAACCGAGAGAAGAGGGCCGGCTGCCAGCTTCAGTCAAGGCCAACGCAAACCCTCCCCTTCGCCCTCAACGCCCGCGGCATGACAACATGAGCTAGGATGGGGCGTGAGCCAGCAAGCCAAAGCGGTGGCCAACCATGGAGCTCCTGACGACCCCGTTTAATGGTGGTGGCTGGAGGAGGGGTCTGGAGAAGCATGGAGAAGCAGAAAAGACAGAAGGAGAGAAAGGAGGGTGGGGTGATGAGCAAGGGCCAGCTGCCGCAGACCGAGAGGGGAAAGCAGACCAGGCCAGACCACCATATTCCCCTGCACTGAGGCATGATGGGAAAGAGCAACAGACATGTTTATGGTCCTCCTGCATGGATCTACCAGCAAGGGCTGAGGTTTTTCTTAAAGTGTGTGTGTGTGTACAGAATGGGGGAAGTGAGGTTTCCCAGTAAGACAGAGAAGTGGGCAGCTATAGGGTGAACTGGGGATTCAGAATAATAATAATAATAATAATAATAATAATAATAATAATAATTATTATTATTATTATTATTATTTATACCCTGCCCTCCCTAGCCAGAGCCAGGCTCAGGGCGGCTAACACCAATAAAATCACAGTAAAAAACATAATGGGGGGGGGGGAACCAATTTAAAATACAGGTTAAAATGCAGCCTCATTTTAAAAATAGCTGATAAATCAAGACCATAAGGGGAGGGAAGCATAAGGGTCAGGCTGAGTCCAAGCCAAAGGACAGGCGGAACAGATTTGTCTTGCAGGCCCTGCAGAAAGATGTCAAGTCCCGCAGGACCCTAGTCTCTTGGGACAGAGAATTCCACCAAGTCGGGGCCAGTACTGAAAAGGCCCTGGCCCTAGTTGAGACCAATCTAACCACCTTGCGACCTGGGACCTCCAAAGTGTTGTCATTTGTGGACCTTAAGGTCCTCCGCGGGGCATACCAGGAGAGGCGGTCCCGTAGATACGTGGGTCCCAGGCCGCAGTATTATTTTATTTTCAAAAAAGGCTTCTGTCAGGCGCTTTCCCTGCTATTCTGGGTGTGTGCGTTGGGCCTCGCAGGTTAATGCAATGGGAAGGTGTCAGGGTTCTGGCAATGACACCAGCTGCCTTGCAGCGCACCCACCGTGACACCTTGCTAAGGTGTCTTCTCTGAAACCACAGGAGTGTCTGTGTGCATGTACATATATGGAGATCAGATTTTCAGCAGTGGGGGCATGGGAGGCAGCAGAGTTCTGTTTCATTGCGTAGCCTCCCCTCTCCCTGACCAGCAAAACCATATGCCCTTTAAAAATGTGTTTTTCGGGGAGGGTTATTGGGTTGTTTTTGTTCAGATCATGTATGTTGTGGTTTTATATTCTGATTTTATCCTGTGAACCGCCCTGAGACCTGCGGGTATAGGGGAGGCATATAAATTTAATTAATAATAATAATATAATTATGCAGAATTTTAAACAAAACAAGTGAAAAACAAATTACAGACATTTGCATAAATGTGTGAGATAAAAGTATTCAAATATGTTGGATGGAATTATCATATTTTTCTGTCTATAGGACGCCCCTATTTATAATACTCCGATTTAAGAAAATGGGGGGCACGCGATCTATCAGTGTATAAGGACCCCCCCCCCCAAATTTTGGACATTGTTTTTTAGGAAAAAGCCCGAGTCTTATACACAGAAAAATACGGTAATTTTCACAGGCTGAAATATCTATGGCAGGGTATGGGTTGCCTGGCTGCAGAATCTTAATATCATTTAGCACAATGGTTGCAGAGTCTTATCCAGACCATTGTTCACACCTCCTTTGTCATGTGTTCAAAGGAAGGAAAGTCTGGCTTGACCTAGACAGCAGCTGCAGGGAGCAGATGAGGACTTAATCTAAAGGCCTCAGGACCCTTTTGGGTGTTTTTCCTGTGTGTGTGTGTGTGTGTGTGTGTGTGTGTGTGTGTGTGTGTGTTAAACTGGTCTGGCCTGTTGAAAGGAGGAGTAGAGAAAAGGAGCCTAGGGAAAAGGAGGAGAAGTGGATGGGAAAGGAGGGAAAAAGAGAAAAAGAAGTGAAAGAGGACAGAAAGAAGGAAAGGAAGGAACCAAGAAGGATGGGTGGGAGGGAAGGAAGGAAGGAGCAGGCAGAGTGAGCAGGGCATGAGATGGCCACATACTACTACATAAAAGGTTCTTACGCCATTTCGAAGTCCTGGGGGTTGGGTCATCTGTCACACATCAGAATAAAAATGTTATTCAGAAACATTTTTAAGAACATTTTTGTATTTTGCCAGGTTTACCATCCAGCACGTTCCTTTGTTGCTTGGGGGTCAGAACAGGCTTGCCCTCCCTTCTCTGGGGAAAGGTGGGCGTGTGGGGTGGGGGAGAGGGGCAAGGGCAGGGAGGAAAAGGGACACCTGCGCATATCTTCATTCTCCCAGTGTGTTGGGGGCGGAATCTGCAGTGGGGAAGGACACTGAGCCTGCGCTTCAACCACTAGATTTCACAACCTCCGCAGCTCCAGGCTCTGGGTCGTACCAGAGCCCTTTCTATTGTGCATTCACGATTATTTCTGCTCTTGATGGTATCCAGGGTGGCTGTATGCAGCACTGCCTTCAGAATGGCTTGCACCTGTTTGCACATTGTTCCAGGAAGAGCAGATTTGATAGAATCGCCTTCTAAATGCAAACTTAAATTGAATTGCTCCCCCATTCCTAAATGGGACCGGCTGCTGCAAATAGATCTGGACAACCCTCTCTCTCTCTCTCTCTCTCTTTCAAAAGTCCTAGGTGGATTCCAGTTCAGTGGAAGGGAGAGGCATTCACGACACAGGGCAGGAAAATGTGTGCATCTGTCTGCGTGGTATAAAGGAAGGCCAGATGGTGAAATACAAAAATGGTCCTTTTCAGGAGGAGGGATGCTCAAAGCTGTTGCTGAGAGATCAGGAGTGGAAGGGGTGGGGGTGGGGAGAAGGCACAGAGCAGGGGAGCCTGGGGTTAGTGCAGAGATTAAAAGGGAGACCGCACCACACGCAACCTCACCTCCCCCATCCACCCCACATCTCACCCTATACTCGTACTTCCTGACAAGGCTTTCCCCTCCTGCTCCATCTTTCCATCCACCTCAAAGGTATGTTGCCAAAAGAGTGGGGGCTTATCCAGACCCCAATGAGGCAGGGAGCCAACCCTACAGTGCAAATTAGCAGAGGTACCTGTAGACCCGTTTGAAGTAAGCAGAGTCTAGCTAGAATTTTTTTTAAAGGAGTTTTACCGCAAAGGTGATGGCAGGTGGGGAGGAAAACTGCCTTTCTAAGGAAATGCACCAGACAGAGACCCAGACACAGCCACTTTGCATTCACAGTTTGACTTCCATTTCCCCAAGGCTGGCTATAAAATGTAGAAAGAGATGGCTTTGTGCACCTAAGCTTGAGCTTAGGGTAGGACCAAGCTGGCAAACGTTTGCTACTGGTTAGGAAAGATGGGATGCAAAAGCCTGGTTCCTTGATTCAAGAGATGGCCACCGATTTGAGAGTTTGGCACCCAAATCCAAAAGCCAGGCTTCTCTGCTGCCGTTGCGTGGCTTCCAAAGTCAACAGTTTGGCAAGACAATGTGCAGAATATTAAGTTTTCCCTGCTTAGCCATTGATGTCTGGGACCCTGGGGCTTGCACTTTCTTCGAAGCTGGCCAAGAAAGGCTGGTTCACAGTTGCGGGGCTTGGCTGTGGAGCAGACCACGTGGCCTTGCATATCTTCCAAGAGCTAAGACCCTATCTGCTCTGGATACTCTTCCTCAACCGCTGCTCATGAACAACCTCCAAGATATTCCCTACCCTCTTGCCCCTTGCCAGGGTTCAGACAAAAACTTGCACTCGCTCGTTTTCGCTTTTACCTGAGCCAACTTCATCATCATGTGAGCAAAGACATGGAGGAAGCCAATGACAGCGTCCCACAGCCTGCTGTGTGCCAAGCTCTGCTGGTTCCCAGTGCACGGTCCCTGGCGAGGAAGGGGGAAATAATGGAGTGAAGATCTCCGATTTATACCTAGTAGTCTGAACATAGGGCTGCTGAAGATGGGGCATTTGTTCTGCTCAGCTTATACACAGCTCACTGTGGGGTAAATCGTCACATGGGAGCCTAAGAAAGGAGGGGCTGTGCACTCCAGAAAAGGATGGAGAGGTGAGGGAGCTGGATAGATGCAGGGCACCCCCTGGGATAGAGGATTTCCCTTTGATGACATCCATGAATGAATGAATTTATTATTTCGGTCACAGACCAGTTCCAGTCCACATACAACATCAAGGAGGTCATAAAACACAATAGGGGTACATTTGAATTTGCAATTAGGTATAACAGGGGCAATACAGATATAGCAACAGTTAAAAAATATATATAAATTAAAACTTAGTCACTAACATATAACCTAAAATTATCATCTAAGGCCTTAATCATTATGATAGCACAGCTTGTTCCCTAGGTTTTATGGCAATCGCACAGAATTTGGCTACCCTTAGCGTGATCTCAGGATCCTTGTCCTCTACAAGGGATTTTAGACATTGAAGTTCGGATTCATTTGGAGATTTTTGCATAGCAGGGGTAATAAATACCGAGCGTGTATCCCCCGTAGAATCGGCAGCGTAACAAGGCATGAGAGACAGTTTCTACCTCCATCAAGTCGCAGGGGCAGACTCGTTCCGCGTATGGTTTACGCTCGAATCTGCCCTGCAATAAGGGAGATGGCAGAACGTTGAATCCATCTTTCTCAAGAGACAATGGAGTGTGCTTCTGGGGGTGAAGTCAAACTGCTGCATTAGCAGCACCAAAGTGACCTCCCCAGGACACATGCCTGGGCACTCTGGGTGGAGGTCCCGGGCTGCCCAGACAACAAGACCCCCTCTCAGCCTCAATATGTGATCCAAAGGAAAGCAGAGAAAGACGTTTGGCACCAGAATGGCTGCAGGAGTTGCTGGAAGGAGGCATAGAAGGCGCCATCCAACCGTCTTAGGGACTCCACTCCGGATTTGTGTAGGATCAGAGATTTTCTTCTCATAGATGGGCTACCTTCCCAGGTAAAAAGGTAAAGGGACCCCTGACCATTAGGTCCAGTTGTGGCCGACTTTGGGGTTGTGGCGCTCATCTTGCTTTACTGGCCGAGGGACCCACGTACAGCTTCCGGGTCATGTGGCCAGCAGGACTAAGCCGCTTCTGGCAAACCAGAGCAGCGCACGGAAACGTCGTTTACCTTCCTGCCGGAGCAGTACCTATTTATCTACTTGCACTTTGACATGATTTCGAACTGCTAGGTTGGCAGGAGCAGGGACCGAGCAATGGGAGCTCACCCCGTCGTGGGGATTCAAACTGCCAACCTTCTGATTGGCAAGTCCTAGGCTCTGTGGTTTAACCCACAGCACCACCCGCGTCCCTTTACCTTCCCAGGTAGATGAGCCTTATTTGCCTCTCACTTTCTTCTACAGAACGTGCAGGAACCGCCTTCTTGACTGCTGTACTATCGGTCTTGTCCATTCAATCCACTGCAGCCTGTCTTCGCATGCAGGGGAAGTCCCTGACTCATTGTGGACTTGAGACCCATTGGCTGCCCTCACCTGCTTTAGCTAGCCAGTCATAGCCATTTCCTGGGATGTGGCCCCTGTCGCCTGCTGACAGCTTCTAGGAGCCACAGGTGTGAGCTGAGTGCAGAATGGGGAGGACCATAGGTGGGCAAAGGGTCCCCTACCAGAGGTAGTACCTCTTCCCCTAACACCCCATACCTCCAAAACACAACCCACTCTCTTCTTCTGGTTGCAATTTTTAAAACTGATTTTCAGACAACAACAACAACAGTGGCAATAATAATACCTGGATGTACTCAGTGAGGCTGTTGAAGACCTGCTTGGCTACAGCCATGGCTTTGGAGAAGTTTCGCTTGCCCTGTTCATCAATGACGTCCTTGCCCGAGTAATACCAGTAGAAATCACTAATAGACTCCTGGCGATTTCCGTGGGTGGGAAAGAAATCGAAAGGTTACTTTGCCTGCCCCACTACCCTGCTGGGTCCAAGGAAGGCTGTCTGTGGCCAGAATACGAAGATGCTAAATCCGAGATGATTTGCGTGATCCTACCAGCAGACTTGATTGTCAATACTTCCTATTTTATGGCCTGATCCAGCTTTCCCCAACCTGGTGCCCTCCAGATGTTCTGGACTGCAACTCCCACCAGTCCCACCTAGGACTTCCAACTCTCAAGGGCTGCCCGTTAGTGGAGGGCTTTTAGTTCAGGCCTCACTCATTACAAGCTGTGCTGGTTTCAAGTACAGTACGATCGCGTCTCATGTGGGGTTCGGTGCTAAGGGTTCTGTGTATATGCAAAAACATGTATGCTCAAAACCTTGGAACAGCCTCCACAAGAGCACCTTGGGGCTTCTGCAGCCGATGCACCAAGGTCCCAGAAGGCTCTCGTGAGATCTCACCAGGCCGTCTAAGTTCCTGCGAGATCTTGTGTGAAGCATCCCAGACCTGGCACACAGAGAGCTCTTTTTGCACTGAGTTTTGCCAGCACAGAAGGAGCTTTTAAGCTCTCCACCTCGCTTGCCATTTAAACTTGTGGGATTTCAACCAGCAGCCTTCAACCACATGTAGCTGAAACCTCACAAGTCAAATGCGCAGAAGATGCGGTCATACCATATTCTGGTGCCAAGGGCAGAGTGCCTCTGGACACAAGAAGACCTTTCCCCCTATGGTGAGTACATTTTGAAATAATAAAAAAGGAAAGGACCTTGCAGGTGACGAACCAGATTCTCAGACTTGTAAGGTTTGCAAAAGCAGGCTGAAATTCTGGTCAGCTCAAGGGCTGAAGTGCAGCTGTGTCTGGGTCTTATGCTTTGACAGAACTGACACTTCCTGAGCCGGATTTGGCCTGGGATGAAAACACCTACCTGCAGACGCAGAAGGTAGTCAACAGTGCAGATGATAATGTTGATGGTGGTCGTGTTCCCCGTCTGTGTCCGCAGGTAGTTCTGGAAGTCTGGAGTAAAAAGGGAGCAGGGTGAGAATGGGACACTTCCTTCCATTGATAATATCTTGGTTCACCCACCCCCCATCCCCCCAAAAAACCCCACCTTTATATTTGCAACAACCCTTAGTGGTAAACCAATGCATCGTATGTGATGTCAAGTGCTGGACAGGTAGCGACACAGCAGCAGAAAGCAGGATTTAACTTCCCATGCTTTAGATGATGCATAGGGAGTTCGGTCCTGCCCAGTTAAGGCTTGTTAGAAGGTTCCTAACCATTAGGAAGAACTTCCTGACAGTAAGAGCTGTTTGACAGTGGAATTTGCTGCCAAGGAGTGTGGTGGAGTCTCCTTCTTTGGAGGTCTTTAAGCAGAGGCTTGACAACCATATGGTGTTTCCTGCTTGGCAGGGGGTTGGACTCGATGGCCCTTGTGGTCTCTTCCAACTCTATGATTCTATTATTCTTTTTTGGGGGAGGGCGGGAACTGGCTGGTGCACTGGAACCTTGCAGAAAGCAGGATTCAGCCCCCTGCATTTCAACTGGTGTGTTGGGAGTTCAATCCTGCGTGGTTCAGGCTTGCTAGTGGGATGGGGGGAACTTGCTGGCGTCCCCGAACCCTGCAGATGTGCAAGGAGTTTAATCCTGATTAACCTCTTCCCAACCTCCAAGGATCGACTTTGACAGGTGAGTGGGACAGCCCACCTGTTGATCAGCCAATATGGTGTCAATATGAATGACAGGGTGCTGCTGCTCTTACTCACCTGTCAAAGTCAGTCCGCCAAGCGGGAAAATGGCAAGACAAACTGTTAAGAGTATACTGAACTGGCTAGATTAACAGAGGCAATCAGAGATCACACTAGACAAGAATTTCAAAAAGCATGGGGGAAAGTGCAGAGAATACTTCACAAAAGAGTGCCCTAAAATTCATACCCGGACTTGTTTCGATTAATGCCTGCAGGAGACTTTGTGGATATTTAAGTTATAATTAGAAAAATCTTAATAATTATTCATAAAGGAAACAGCTTATAAGAAGTAAATAAGGATGCCAGAAACAGGATATTGTTGTATATTATGCTTGTTGTTTGTTATGTTTGTGTCTGATGGGGGTGGATTTCTGTGTTGGCGGGGTGGGGTGGGTTTGTGTTATGTTGTAAATAAAATTTCCAATAAAAAATTATTTTTAAAAAAGAAAAGAAACGTTCCTTGCCCCTGACTCTCCACGCACCCTTTTCCATTAGCCCCCAACCACCCTGCCCTCCCCTGCCCTGTGTATTCTCCCATTCCCCTCCCTCAATCGACTCCATCAGCTCCAGTTTTGGAAGCCCTCTAGGTGGCATGTGGAACCTACCGTTGTTGTGTCCTTCGCACAGGAGCTGCAGGAACCGGAAGAGGTCCTGCGTAAACAGATCGTCCGCCATCACCTTCTCTCCTAGAGCAGGGGAGGGGTCAAGGGAAGAGAGAGAACTGGCCAACGTTAGCAGGAGCAACACGGAGAGAGGAGGAAAAAAATGGAGTTGGGAATGGCGGCAGGGTGAGGGGGGGTTGGGGTGAAAGGGCAAGGGAGAAATGTGCTGTTAGTACAAAATGGGGGTTCTCCAACGCTGGGCTTGAGAAAGGGGGATGGTTTTCGGGCAAGGCAATCCACACGGCAAAACAAGGATGCTGCACACAGATCAAGGGGCCGCCCTGAAGGCCTCACTCTGGATGTTTATTATTATTATTATTATTATTATTATTATTATTATTATTATTATTAATTATATACCGTCCTTCATCAAGAGCTCCCAGGCCAGAGTACAACATTAAAAACGCATTACAGAACGCCAATGATAAAAACATAATAAAAAAGTATGCTGACAGGCCGCCTAATAATAAAATACAGTCATACCTTGGAAGTCAAACGGAATCCGTTCCGGAGGTCCGATCGACTTCCAAAACGTTTGGAAACCAAAGCACGGCTTCAGATTGGCTGCAGGAAGCTCCTGCAGCCAATCGGAAGCTGCAGAAGCCCCATCGGATGTTTGGCTTCCAAAAATAGTTCACAAACCGGAACAGTCACTTCTGGGTTTGCGATGTTTGGGAGCCAAAACGTTTGAAAACTAAGCTGTTCGAAAACCAAGGTGCGACTGTTGTCATCATAATAAAATAGTCATCATAGTAACTATTTATTAATAGCTAGTTAGGGGCTAGTTACGTGGGTGGTGCTGTGGGTTAAACCACAGAGCCTAGGACTTGCCGATCAGAAGGTCGGCGGTTCGAATCCCCACGATGGGGTGAGCTCCCATTGTTTGGTCCCAGCTCCTGCCAACCTAGCAGTTCGAAAGCACATCAAGGTGCAAGTAGATAAATAGGTACCACTCCGGCGGGAAGGTAAACGGTGTTTCTGTGCGCTGCTCTGGTTCGCCAGAAGCAGCTTAGTCATGCTGGCCACATGACCCGGAAGCTGTACGCTGGCTCCCTCGGCCAATAAAGCGAGATGAGCACTGCAACCCCAGAGTCGGCCACGACTGGACCTAATAGTCAGGGGTCCCTTTACCTTTAGTTAGGTGCTAGGTCCTCACTGAAGATGGTCAGTAAGGAGCGGCTGAGCCTGAATTAAGGATGCTGGGGCACCGATTCCTTGTTTCAGGGGATGCTTGTTGGAATAAAAAAACTACTTGTTGCCTACCCTGGATGTTTGCACACTTCCTGAAGGAGCAAGCAGCCTCCGTAGCTAGAAGTGCCTTTTATCAACTGCAATTTGTTTAACGGCCATGGCTGCTCCTGGACCAGGAAAGCCTTGCCACAGCAGTTCATGCACTGGGTACTTCAAGGCCTGATTGCTGCAACACGCTCTATGCGGGGCTTCCCTCGCGCTTTTCCTGGAAGCTGCAGTTAGTGCGGAATGCTGCACCATGATTGCTGACAGGAATGAGGCCTTGTCGGCACAGGACACCCGTGCCAAAGATCTGCACCGGTTTCCGATTTGCTACTGGGCCAAGTTTAATGTGTTACCATCAGCGTATGGAAACCTTTAAGAACTCAGGTCCAGTTTACCCATGAGGTTGTCCTATCCCAATGGGTCCACTCACACTGAGAGCCAGTGTGGTGTAGTGGTTAAGAGCGGTAGACTCGTAATCTGGGGAACCGGGTTCGCATCTCCGCTCCTCCACATGCAGCTGCTGAGTGACCTTGGGCCAGTCACACTTCTGTGAAGTCTCTCAGCCCCACTCACCTCACAGAGTGTTAGTTGTGGGGGAGGAAGGGAAAGGAGAATGTGAGCCACTTTGAGACTCCTTAAAGGGAGTGAAAGGCGGGATATCAAATCCAAACTCTTCTTCTTCTTCTCCAATCGCTTTCACCGGTGGAATTGGCTCTACTACAGGTGCCACATAATACCAGTTCCACATCTGCAAGAACCATTTGTGTGGTCTTTGGAACTCCCTGCCTATGGAGCCCCGTACATTCCTGTTTAGACAAGCCAAACCTGGATGCTTATAAATTGAGGTAATTTTAACCTTAGCATTTAAACTTCCGTACGTTTTAAATTTTGATTTATTTTATTGCTTCGTCTTTCTGCAAACCGCTTTGAGGTTGTTGCTGTTTTGTATTACCATCCAGCGAGGTATACATTCTATGAAATAAACGAATAAGCGCAAGAGAGCTGATCTACCCAGGATGCGGAAGGAACAGAGGTAGTAGGATTCTATTATTAACTTATTAATTAATTGCATTTGTATATACCTGTAGGTCTCAGGGCGGTTTGCAGGATTAAAAAAATATATCACAATATAAAAACACAAAATACATAATCAAAATAAAAACAAAAACACAACCCAATAACTTCCCACCTCCACAACACATTTTAAAAAGGGAATTGAATGTCAATCAGTCAAAGGCCTGGTTAAAGCGGAACATTTCTGCCTAGAGCCCAAAGGAATATAATTCTCGGCTTAATGTTCCACATGGGTTGGAAGAGAGTGGTACTCGTTTGAAAGCTCCCCCCGTTATTGGTGGGGAGCTGGACCAGAGTGAGGACTGCAGCGGCCGACCAGGAGTTAGTAGGATCACAAGTGCCATGCATTTGGTTAGGGGATCTCGTGGCTCCATTGTGTAGGGAAGGTCGAGTTTGTGTCTGGGATATTGCTTCCGGGGGAAAGGGTTATTTAGGCTATCTGTGACATTCCAGCAAAGGCTCAATGTCAACAGATAAAGTCCTTTGCAAAATCCCTGCATGCCTATTGCTGGAGGTTACATATTTTAGTGGGGAGCAGGTGTTGAGACTGGGAGTGCCAGAGTGTATGCAGGCAGATGAGAATAGTTCGGTTCAACGCAATTAGCATAAACGACCGGTTTATTCTATCCGAGTTTGTTTGTTTGTTTGTTGTTTAAAAAACCTGTGCACCCAGGGCCAAATTTTGAAGTGTAGTTTTGCGACAAGCCATTTTTTTTGCAGAAAACACAACCTGAGTAAAACAGAAAGTAAGGACTTGACGTGGTGCAAAGGTGAAATAAATTCCAATGGACCAGAATAACGTGAGAGCAGTGGACAGACACGGAACTGCGATGACAAAGAATTAAGAATAAAAGTTGGAGGAGAGTGAGTGTAAGAGACCCAGGATGTGGCCCCCCCATCCTTGTGGGTTAATAGAATTAGTTGCAGAAGGTCAGTGACCAGTTCACACCACCCGTTCTGTGGCATTGGTCATTAATGAAGATATGAATCCAACGGCACGGGGAGGGCAAGAATGGTGGATGGGTCTCCCATTCACAAGAAACGTCCCCTTCCCCTTCCATTCCTCCGGGTGGATTCATATTAGCCCACCTGGCATTAATGACCAGCCCCTTTTCCATTTGTCTTCTTCTTCATGAAGTTGCCTCCTCCACTTCATGGATGAAGCCAAGCCAATCACCTGATATCTTCCCCCTCTGGCTTTGTCTTCCCTTTGTGGTGGGGCAATCGTGGTGCTCGGGATGGGGCTGGGGTTGGGCGTGGGGGTATTGGAAGGACAGGAAGAGATGCTCCCCAAGTCATCCCGATAAGGCTTGTTTTATCTGAGGTTTACAATGAGAATCCAAAAAGCTCCAAGGCACCCTTTCCCCAAAGCTGGCGCCCCCTGGACATTTTGGAGAACAATTCACACCAGCTGGCATGGGCTGATGGGAGTTTTAATCCAAAACATCTGGAAGGCACCAGGTCAGAGTGCACTGGAGCACTAAAAGGAGATAAACAGGACAACATAGTTGCTACAAGGACAGCAGAGACACCGTGACTCTAGAGCACAGAACAAGAGTAAAGCAAATGTACTACAGTGAGGGCTCGTCTACACTTCCTTTTGTGTTGCTGTCTGCTCCAGTTTGGCAGTGGTTTCCTGGGAGAAGATGCGTGGTTTCCTGGGAGAAGAGCTGGGGCAAAAAAACAAAACCTGCAAATCTCATACCTGTGCCTAGAAATGCAACACAAAAGGAATTGTGGTTGAGCCCTAAGTTACTATAGGGAGGCTTACAAACAGCAGAACGTATAACACAGAGGAACTATTATGAGAGATCACAAAGAAATAAGTGAGAAAGGAACAGAAATGTTACACAGGCAGCAAAAAAAGAAACAGGTTACGTCAACATCATACAATTAAATGACTCTTATTCCACTTTAACCACCATGGAAAATCATGGGAATCATAGTCTGTTAAGAGTGCTGGTAATTGTCGGTTTGTGAGGTCAGCACCTTCTGCAAACCACAGTTGCCAGGATTCTCCCTAGCTGTTAAAGTGCTGTGCTTCAAATGTATGGCGTTGATGTGACCACAACTGCTACAAGGACACCACGGGCTTTCTCTGTGAAGACCTGCTCTTTAAAGCTCAATCGGAGCAAACGGCAATCTGTTGAAGACTCACATTGACGTTTGCTCTGATTGAGTGCTCAAAAGTGGGTTTTTTCAGGGCCTAAAACTCCCATGATACCTAGCTAACAGGACCAGTGGTCAGGGATGATGGGAATTGCAGTCCAAAACATCTGGAACGAGTTACTACAAGGATGACTTACAGAAGAATGAAAAGAACAATATATAGTAGTCAACAGGAGACTACTACTAGGACAGCACTTTCAGCAAAGAAAAATGGTCAAGACAGACCTTACAACATTAAACAAGAGTTTAAAATACTGTATAAACAGAGGGCTTAGCCGCACTTCCTCTCGTCCCGCTGCTTACCCCCTGGGAGGAAAACCGCTCTTTAGCACACAATCGGAGCAAATGGCAATTCTGGTGTCCCCCCCCCCCCAATTTGACATTTGCTCCCCATCTTGTACTAAATAGTGGGTTTTCCCTTGGAAAGGAGTGGGCCAAGGAAAAAAGGGCTTGGACCCATGCTTTCTAGGCAAGGGACAAGCAGACGTGTGGACGAGGCCGGAGTTACTAAAAGGACAATCCAGCTCCATCTTAGCATACCCAAAAGCAACATGTGGTTATTGGGAGTGAAGTAAACCATCCCTACAAATATTTTATGATTTTATCGCACATGTATTCTGCAGCATCTTATGAGCAAAAATCACCAAAGCAGTCATTCCAAAATGGCCACACTGCTAATAAAGAGGTTAATGTTACTACGGTGCTACTAGCTGGTTATTCTATAGTGTAATTTGAAGTATATGACTCTGAAGATGCTCACCCATTACAAAATAGCTTGGTTACATAATCATCATCATCATCATCATTACTACTACTACTACTACTACTACTACTACTACAATCGTACCTCAGAAGTCGAACGGAATCCATTCCAGAAGTCCTTTCAGCTTTCAAAACGTTCAGAGAAACCAAGGCGCAACTTCCGATTGGCTGCAGGAAGTTCCTGCAGCCAATCGAAAGCTGCAGAACACAGTCGGATGTCCAGGTTCCAAAGAATGTTCACAAACCAGAACACTCACTTCCGGGTTTGTGGCATTTGGGAGCCAAAACGTTCGAGCCGCTAGGTGTTCGTCAACCGAGGTACGACTGTATTCATTAATCACCTTTTAAACCACTGTCTCAATGTGATATACATATAAGATAATTTTTCAAAAAGTTTACACTCCCCAAACTATAAAGATGATGTGTCGCCATCACAAACACTACAGGTTTAATTTATAAAAGTATCATTAGCACCGTGTCATTGTTGTAGACCCCAGGATGCTCATTCTAACCCTACATTTACTGGGATAATGAAGATGTTACAGCGTGGTTACCAAAGAAGGCATCACAAGTATATCACACTTCAACTTGGCAACGTTTCCACACCACAGGGCAACTGCTCAGTTATTATGCCATGATGACACTCACACATACCCCACAGATATAAAGCACGGTACACACGACCCTTTCAATATACGAAACTACAGAACATGCCTACATAGATACTAAGAAAAACCATGTTTCTGCAGCAAATTATTACAAAGACGCCGCATTCCTTACTGAAGAACTTGTTGCGACAACACAACCAGACAGTTATGCTTACACCTTGAATTGTTACTATTCCACGTAGTTTACTGCACAGGTAACACAGACTGAGGTCACATTTGCTGAATAACTAGGCCAGGGTTTCCTAAACTTGGGTCTGCAGCTGTTGTTGGACTACAACTGCCATCATCCTTGGGTAGCAGGACTAGTGATGATGGGAACTGTAGTCCAAAATACACTTGGAGGCCCACGTTTGGGAAACCCTGAACTAGGCTCTCGCTACAAGCAGAGTGGAGCCCAGGAGAAGGGTCAGAAATGGTGTGTCTACACCTGACCCCACTGAAAATTGGCTGGGAGGGCAATGTTTTCAGGGGCGGAGATGGTGGATTCTGACTAACATCTTATTGGCTATTCCAGATTGACAGAAGCCCAGCAGGGTGGCTTCCTGGTGACCTTTACAAGGTCAAATACTTTTCTTTTTCGGGGGTGGGGTGGGAGGGGAGTGTTGGTATTTATAAGAGCACAAGCCTGGAGACCACGATGAAAGCATTTGGGTGGGTGAAGGGTGTGCAGTTAGTTGTGCTCAGCACCAATGGTGCATGTATGTGTGAGAAACGGGTGGCCTTTGGAAGGGTTGGGGTTTCTTTTGCGGTTGGAGGGCATGCGCCAGATAAGAGCTGAGAGACAGAGACTTTCCCTAGCTGGCCCCACCCCACCCGAGACTGATCAGAACCCCCTCCAGCCAGCCGGGCAATGAGGGGTGGGAGAAAAGGCTGACGTGGGGTTTAATGGAGGGCATTGCTTACCCTGGTCCTGGTGGCATCTTCAGAAGAAGGCCAGGAAACTCTCCAAGGTATTGGAGATTTCCCCACCCTCCCGCAACGGGAGAAAAAGAGAACAAAAAACAGCTTATTCCCGGCGCAGCACTGATTTAACATGTCCTGTCAGTGCAAGGGTTCCTGCATGTGCCGCAGGACGGCCTTGTCCCCCATAAGCCCCCCTAGATCTGTCCTTGGGGTTCCCCCAACCCTCTGAAGCAGAACTGGAGAGGGCATGGAGCCCGCGGGTGGGAGAGGGGGAGGAGACACATTGCACAGCCTGACCTCCCTGCACTGACAGGACGAGGGAGTTGGATACTGCCCCGTCCTTCCTCTGTTTAGCCAGCTTGCGACTTGAAAGCAAAAGCTTCTCTGGCGCCACCACTCGCCGAAGGAGACAGCTCTGAAGTCGTCTAACCTCTCAGGCCTCCGTGTCACCCTAGGACAAAACAATGCCAGCCTGCTCAATCCTAGAGATATAAATTAATAGAATTGTGGAGCTGGAAGACATCCTGACGATTCACTGGTCCAATCTCTTGCAATGCAGGAATATGCAGCTGTCTTATACCAGAATTGAACCTGCAACCTTTGTGTTATCAGCATGACACTCTACCTAGCTGAGCTATCCTGGCTATCTATCCAGGCATTCTGCTCTTGCTTAGTCAACAGACAACGTACCTCCTGCTTGCTACGCTTCAAACCCCTGGGCCTTGAAGCACAGAATGTGTTGGACATCCCTTAAGAATGAAGAGCATCGCTGCTGGATCAGGCCTAGCTATGTAGCTGGTGACTGGGGGCGGCCGCCAAGACCACATAACACCGGTCTTGAAAGAACTACATTGGCTCCCAGTACATTTCCGAGCACAATTCAAAGTGTTGGTGCTGACCTTTAAAGCCCTAAACAGCCTCATACCTGAAGGAGCGTCTCCACCCCCATCGTTCTGCCCGGACGCTGAGGTCCAGCTCCGAGGGCCTTCTGGCGGTTCCCTCATTGCGAGAAGCAAAGCTACAGGGAACCAGGCAGAGGTCCTTCTCGGTAGTGGTGCCCACCCTGTGGAACGCCCTCCCAGCAGATGTCAGAGATAAACAACTACCTGACATTTAGAAGACATCTGAAGGCAGCCCTGTTCAGGGAAGTTTATAATGTGTGACATTTTAATGTATTTTTAATCTTTGTTGGAAGCCGCCCAGAGTGGCTGGAGAAACCCAGCCAGATGGGCGGGGTACAAATAAATTATTATTATCATTATTATCATTATTATTATTATTATTATTATTATTATTATTATTATTATTATTCTAGCATGTTGATATTGCAGCAGCCATCCAGATGCCTTGTGAGGAAGCTCTTGAGCACAATAGCCCTCTCCCCTACAGCGGTTTCCATCAACAGGCCTTTCAGAAATATTAGTGCCTCTGAACGTGAAGGCAGATCATAGCCAACACCTTCCAGATGCCCAGGACCTAATGGAGCGCCGCGCACTAAGCCAGGGCAGCAGGGGATGGGGGTTCTGATCAGTTTTCAGCCTTGAACCCATCAGGTTAGAAAGAGAAACTGGCAAAACTAAATAAATAAACCAGGCCAAGAAACTGACCATTAAAAGGGAAAGGGGGAAAAAAGTTAACCCAAAGCACAACTTAACCCAAAGCAAAAGGATTATTTACCACTTTCACGAATGATGACTGAGGGAGGGGCATCAGTGACACCAGGAGAGGGGAGGGGGAGGGAAGAGAAGGAGGGAGGGGGAGAGAGGAGGTGAGTGCAACACGTCACAGCAAAGAAGGAAAAGGAGATGATTAAAAAAAGTAAAAGTAAAAAAACAAAACCCAGCGTGTATTAAAACGACATTAATGTGGAATGAGACCAGAGAACCCGAGGTGAAGGGAGTCGGGTGGGTTGTCGGGGAGGTGAGAGTCCATTATTGATTTGTGAAATCTCAATTAATCCACGTCTCACCAGGAGGAAGCTGTGAACACAAAGAGAAGATGCGCAGAGCACTGGGAAGCAGGAGGCTACCGGGGTGGGGGGAGAGAGAACCAACCCTGGGCCAGGATCGTGCCCAGTCAAATCCTGGCACCCAGCATTCCTGTGGGACTGAAACCTTTAACTTGCATCCCTTCCAAGGGATGGGGAGAGAACCCAGAGTGCATAGTTTGGCCAGCCCAGCTAGAAAGCCCCCCTTGCGCAGAGGCATGAATTAGCCATGCCCAGGAGGCCAGGCTTTCGAATCAGACCCCACGCTCCCTCTCCACCTCCCCACAGTAACCCATAGGCCACTCTGCTTCAGGGGCCAAGAGGAGGAAAAGGGTTTCCCAGCAAATGAACCGGAAGCTGGAGGCAGTATTTTCTGGCCATTGTAAAAAAAAAAAGTGGGTGGGTGGCACCAGGGTGTCAGCAGCCATTGTGAGCAGCAAGCACTGACAGGGGGCTGTCTTTTGGAGGGGGCAGAAGGAGTTTGCCCTGCCAAACCGCCCTGTGGGGCAGGAGAGCCGATAGAAATAGGATGGGCTAGTCCTCTGAAAGCCTTGCTGCCGAGTCTCCAAGTGGGGGGCGGGCGGGGACTTACTCGTTCCGTCCTCCGTCACCATTCCCAAGCCTTCAGCTTTGTTTTGCCTCTCAAAGGCGTTGAGGTCCAGCACACTGTGGAAAAAGAGGAGAGAGGGTGAGCAGAGCCAGCCAACGGGAGGTGTCAGGAAGCAGGTCAGAAATAACTCACATGGCTTCAGCAAAACTAACTCTATTCAAAGAAACAAGGCAGCCCAGGAGGACAGACCTAGAGAGCACAGCAAGCCTTCGATACGATAATCTTTATTATCATTGTCCCATACAGAAACAACGAAACTGAAAACCTACATCAGACATTCAGAAACCAAAAAGCCTGCTATCCCACTATCCCAGCCTGGTTAGCCCCCTAAAAACTCTGATACCCCATAATTAAATACAATATACTCCCATAGAGACTACCTTACACAGCGTTTAAAACCAAAATCGCATTTGGATAGAAGCTGTATCTCAGGCGGCTAGTCCTAGTCTTTATAACCCTGTACCTTCTTCCAGAAGGCAGAAGCTGAAAGAGATCATTTCCGGGGTGCACACTATCCTGCGCTATCTCTGCAGCTTTCTTATGGCACCTGGAAGCATAGATTTGATCCAAGGTGGGAAGAGTGCACCCAATTATTCTCTCTGCAGTCTTTACAACCCTGGACAGCAATGTTTTTCCCCTGACCGTGCAGCTCCCAAACCACACACAGAGACCATAAGTTAATACACTCTCAACAGTACAATGGTAAAATGCCATCAACAGGTCCTTTGAGAGATTGATTTTCTTGATGATTCTCAGAAAATATAACCTCTGCTGTGCTCTCTTCATCAGGTCTTTGCTGTTTTCTCCCCAGGTTAGGTCATCTCTCAACTCCATCCCCAGAAATCGAAACACCAAGACCTGTTCCACACACTTCCCCTCAATAATAAGTGGCTGAATATTCAATTTACATTTCCTAAGTCCACAATAATCTCTTTTGTTTTCTTTAAGTTAAGGAGTAAGTTGTTTTTCCTGCACCACTGCCCCAACTGCTCAACTTCCTTCCTACAGGCCACCTCCTCCTCTCCAGCCATGATTAAACCAACCACCATTGTATCATCTGCAAACTTAATGATCTTATTACTGGGGTATTTGGGGGCACAGCCAGCTGTATAGAGTGTATAGAGTATAGACTGTATAGAGAGCCAGTGTGGTGTAGTGGTTAAGAGTGGTAGTCTCGTAATCTGGTGAACCGGGTTCGATTCCCTGCTCCTCCACATGCAGCTGCTGGGTGACCTTGGGCCAGTCACACTTCTCTGAAGTCTCTCAGCCCCACTCACCTCACAGAGTGTTTGTTGTGAGGGAGGAAGGGAAAGGAGAATGTTAGCCGCTTTGAGACTCCTTCGGGTAGGGATAAAGCGGGATATCAAATCCAAACTACTACTCCTCCTCTTCTTCTTCTTCTTCTTCTTCTTCTTCTTCTTCTTCTTCTTCTTCTTCTTCTTCTATATAAAAGCCTTCCTGACAGAACCTGTCCCTATGAGGCAGTTGTGGGGACTGAAGGTCTCTGCCTTCCCACAACTCCCTAAGCCACCTCCTCCGATTCCTTCTGAAACAATCTGAGGCTTCGCTGTCTTGCCTGTCTTTGCTCCGCCCTCTTCATCCCTCTTCTGGTCCTGGGAGACTACACCCCGTTATACCTCCTCCTCCCGGTCTTCTCCCTCTGACTACTCATTGTCATCCCACCACCACTCCCTGGGCTCTGAGCCTTCTTCCCTTTGGGGTTCCTCAGCTGGTGCCTCCTTCTACTTCCTCTGCCTCCAGCCAGTCCATGACTGGAGAGCAGAAGTCGAAGGGCCAAAAGACAGTAACTGCAGCAACAGCTGGAACGGCATCGTCACAGGATTCTGGCTACAGCACAAATGTATTGCAGTTTCAAAGTTCTGGGTCAGACTATATGTGGCTCAGCAGCTACCAGCAAGTCTGTCATGTTCAGCACCGTATTTGTGTGGTGTCTTATTATTTTTAAACTATTGATTTAGCGAAGAAACAAATGAAAACATTCTCATATTTCTTTAGTTTCTTTGCAACTCAGGCTTACAGGTTGAAGGCTCTGAAAGGCAAAAAATATGACTTTGATAATATATGGTACTGCATTACCTTTTATGAGAATAAATCTAGCCACAGTAACTGTTCCATTGACCCATGGCAATTCTCAGAGAGACTCTTTAAGTTAATATACTTTACCTTACATTGTACACTAGCACAACACTCTGTTTTCTGTTAATGTTGTTACTATGGTTGTTACCTGTGTGTTTTGAAAACCCTCAGGCTTGTTTGTAGGCTAGTTCCAGACAGTACTTTGAAACACAGTTCCATTCATTGGACACTGACGCCTACAATTCTAACATTTTGCCATCTGCTGAAAACGTTCCAGTTTTGCCAAGCATTCTTTAGAAAATTAATTTGATCCAGCGTTAGCCGTTTCTTCTGGGTTTTATAACCTCCTGCTGTTTGAATGCATTTACAGGGCTGTGGTATTTTCTTACAGGGTTTTACGGTTTGGAAGCACTCAAATAAATAAAAGGCAGAAGCATAAAAAAGGTAAAAAAAGAAGAAGAAAATGCTTCTACACACCTGCATGTTTGCATCAGGGCCTGGAGGCTCAGGAAGAATCCCACCTCGTGTTTCTCCTTCAGATAATCCAGCATTTTCTGAGGACAGGGAGAAAGTCAGCATGGGGAGGGGAAGAGAAGGCCCGCTTCTGACTCTTCCGAGCACAAAACTACATGTTAAAGACGTTGCATTAGATGTGTATTCACAGCAGGTGTGTGTTTCTAATGGCAGCCATAAAGAGAGCGAAATCCAGGCCGGGAACCCTTTCCATCCACACCACGATCCCAACAACAACAACAACAAAACCCCTTCCCAAAATGGGAGCAACTCAATTCTTACCAAACTAAACCTCCCAGCTGTGCCAATTTGGCCCTGCGACCGTGGGTGCCCGGGACTGTGGGTGTCATGGTGCATGCATGGCCCTGGCACTGAAATTTGTGGGTGCCCGGCCCCTTCATGGGGAATTTTGTGGGTGCCCAGGGCCCCAGGGAGTTGGCACCTAAGAAATCTCGGGATGCATATTGTGCTCTTGGAGGCTTTAGTTTGGCCAAAATTGGGTATGTACTTTCAGAGTTAATGCTAAATACATTACTTCTGGTAAATGAGCCACTGTAGCCACTGGAGGGCTGTGGAAATTTGTGTCCCAGGCTTTTTAGACTTGTTGACCTATGAACTATCTGAAACCAAATGGGCGCTTTAGTTTCCAGATGTCATATGCATTGGCAATATTTTCAGTTCTCCCGCCTCACTACAGTGGACCCTCTGGATACGAATTTAATTCGTTCTGGGGGGTCCGTGCACACCCTGAAAAATCTGCACCCAGAGGTGCCGCTTCTGCGCATGCGTGTGGCACGATAGTGTGCTTCTGTGCATGTGCGCAGAGCGCTTCTACGCATGCGCGAGCGGTGAAACCTGGAAGTATACTTCCGGGTTTGCCGGTTTCGCAACCCGAAGTTTATGTTACTCAAGCGTAACGTAACCCGAGGGTCTACTGTATTTAGTGCAAATTCGGAACAAACAACAACCCGCAGAAAAACCCGATTGACATTTGCCCCGATCCAAAGGGTGGGTTTGCCAGGGAGGGGAGGTGGTGAGGCAAGTGGAAGTGTGGATGGGCATTCAGTTCAAAGCATGTTTCTATATGGAGTAAAGAAATGGGAGATGAGTAAAGGAGGAGTAAGTGACGAGTCAGCCTTACAATAAGTTAATATCAACTTAAACAATAAAAATGGCTAAAAAAGCAGTTTCATAAAAGAGATCTACCTTTAATTACAAAAGCCAAGTAGCAGTGGTTAAATATACAACTTAGCACATCGCACCAGTATGCAGCAAGTTAAACTCAAATCAGCGGCAAAGTTCATAGGCAGGGAATGAATCACTTGCCAGGAAGCCTTGCGTCTCCCTCCCCTGGTCCTCCTACCTGCTGCACTTCCTCATTGCCTCCATTCAGGATGGAGATGCCCAGCTTCAGGGTAGAAGATACCATAGCGCCAGGCTCCCCTGCAGAGACAGGGAAAGGATTTATTACACTGGCATCTGTGCAGAAGGGAAAGGGAACTCCAGTGCCTGCCGGAGGGGCTACAACTCCCATCCTGGCTACTGGCCACGCTGCCTGGGGCTGATGGGACTTGGAGTCTGGCAACATCTGGAGCTTCCCCATCCCTGCTATGTAGCTTGGGGCTCAGCGCATGAAGGATCACCTCCTCTCCTTGTCTGCATCAGCCCAGGCTCTAAGATCTATGTTCTGAACTACCGTATTTTTCCGTGTATAAGACGAGGTTTTTTTACCCAGTTTTTTAGGTTTTAAAACATGGCTCGTCTTATCCATGGAATACAGCAATTAAATATATAAACAAATGCGGTTACCGTATTTTTTGCACCATAACACTCACTTTTTTCCTCCTAGAAATTAAGGGGAAATGTCTGTGTGTGTTATGGAGGGAATGCCTACGGGTGGCATGCCTACGGATTTTCCTCCTCTAAAAACTACGTGCGTGTTATGGTCGAGTGCGTGTTATAGAGCGAAAAATGCGGTACTTGCACTACCAGTCACAGCTCCTGGCAGTGGCGAGCCGCAGGGCTTCCGCAGTCTGCTTGCCTCCTCCCACTCAGACCACCCTACAGCTGGGAGGGAGTCTGTAGGCATTCCGTTTTTTGCGTGTGGTGTCTTCGCATGGCTCCATTTGTGCGCAGGCAGTGCAACGTAACACAGGAGGAGTGTGGCGATCGAAGTAATATTTCCCCCCCTGCGCCTTTCACATCAGTGAAACATCATGCCTTGCGCTCCTGCTGTGTAATGTTGTGCTGCCCGCAAACAAATGGAGCCGTGCAAAGATGCCACACAGAAAAAACGGGTCGCAGAAACCACCTATCAACTGCCCGATCACTGCCAGCGGCTGCCAATCACATTCCCGATTGCTGCAACAAGAGCACCTGTCTACTGCCTGCCGCAGTGGCAATTGAGAAGATGATTGGCGGCTGATGGTGGTGAACGGCCAGCTGATAGGTAGTTTCTGAAACGCAAGCGGTTGTGTGCTACATTCTGACGGTGAGAGATTTTCACACACACGGCCCAGCAATCACGGCCCACAGGGCCACCTGCATCCTTTACCCCCCCATAACCCCCCAAAAGCTCCTTTTCTAAATTTTGAGGCTCCCAAAATAGGGGTCGTCTACTACATAGGGGCGTCTTACAGACGGAAAAGTACAGTATTTGATATGGCAGCCTAGGAACCCCAAATGTTTCCCTAGCCCCGTGCAGGGGCTTCGCACTGTCTGTGTCCACAGGATTCCAGCATGGAATCTGAACAGGATCTTAGGACCCACAGCGGGTTTCTAGTTGGGCCTTGTAGCTGAAGAATGGGAGGAAAGCTTCCTCATCCCCACCAACCTCATCCAAGGCCTCCCAACATGGGAAAGCTGAACCCTGCCAAGAGATCCAGGGGGAGGGTGGAGAGGAAAAAGGGCCGCTTCTGACCTTTGCAGGCGCTAATCATCTGCAGAACCATCTCGGCCGCCCCGCGGTTGTGCAGGCGGGATTGCTGATAAAGGAGCCTCTGCTTCTCCATCTCCTTTTCCTGCAAGGAGGCAAGACAGTGTGAACCGAGGCAGGGCTGTCTTAAGCATAGGCGGCGCTGTCAGGAAAAAGCACCAAGGCAAAAGCCAGCTCCAGATGGCTGGAATGCAAAACAGGATGTTGTTGTTTCCAGCTGTACTGTTGGGGAAAAGGTGGAGCCTATTCTCTGTACTGAGCACCGGATGTTAGCTCAGAGTGTCATCTGACCTGTGCTGGAAGTACAGGGGTGGAGTTGTGACTCTTCTGATGGAGACTGAAGGGTGCAGTCGCATTTCTATGTACTGCTGAATGACAGGAATAAAACATGTAAATAGGACTCCTGTCTGTCTCATTTCCCCTCCCTGGGGACAATGCAGGGAGGGAGAGAAACAAAGTAGCAGAGGGTGTGTTCTTCACGTCTGATTGATGAGGAGAATCGCCGGGATTATGACCTTGCCTGCCGGGAGACGCAGCGGAGAGGTCATCAAGTATCCAGCTTAATTGCCTGGGGGAGGCCAGTTACCTCTGACTGTAAGCTGAGATACTAACATATGGCAGCATTCGGATGGTTGCGGTTCATCGGACATCTGCATGAGAGGCTGGAGGATTGTCCTCCTCTGCTCCAAGAAGGAGAAAAGCGTCTAAGAGCAGCCAGAGGCTGAACAGACGGCTGGAAAGAGGAGCTGTTTTCCTAGCAACGGAGCTCAAGGTATGCTGCATTTTCGGGCTAAAAGTGTGAACGCAGGTTGATTAATTCCCTGGTTCACTGGGAGCTGCGTTGGAAAAACAACAGCTCTGGGAGGAAAGGCCTGCAGCTTGGAAGCTTAGCCTGCATTCCACGGATTCTTGTGGTTTTAAGATAAGAAGTCCTCTATGCACTGTTGCAAAGTAACGACCCTGGAAAGTTACTGGCTACGCAGATGGACTGTGAGGCTGGGAAAGCGAAACAAAGCCACAGAGTGTTTTGGCTACAAGTTTACGTGCTCTTGGAGGGACTTTCCATAGCAGCCAGCGTTTAGCTGCCAGGTGCCAAAGAGCGTAAACAACTTGCAGTTTGCCTGCTAGAAAAGGCAGGAAACAACTGTTGGATTTTACAGCTTGCTTGAGAGTGTGAGCTGGAGGCTTGGCTTCAAGATGGATGCCAAGAAAGGGGGTCTGCCTTTTCCACCTCCCTTGACCAATGACAATTATTCATCTTGGTCTGTAAAGATGAAGGCCCTGCTGCAGAATCAGAGGCTTTTTGATGTAATTGAAAACCCCATCCCTGCAGCACCAACCGGAGGTTGGGAATTATGGAACTTGAGGGCCAGGACTGCTATAATTCTGTGTGTGTCAGATTCGCAGTTGGTGCATATTCAGCATTTACAACATGCGAAAGAGGTTTGGGACACGCTGCGTACAACGCATCAGAGAGATGCTGGTTCTTCAGCGTTGCTGTATTTTGAGAAGTTGACCAATCTGAGATTAGCGCCTGATGGAGATGTCCAAGCGCACCTGACAGAGATGAAGTTTCTGCGTCAACAGATGGTAGAACACAATTTCCGTCTACAGGAGGAAGTGTTTTGCTTCATGATGATAAACAGCCTTAGTAGGACTTACAAGGTTGTTGCCAGTCAGCTTGGTTCCCTACCGGCCACGCAGCTGACCGCGGACAGGGTGTGTGCCATCGTCCTGAATGAACACGACAGACTTGCTGCACTGGAAGTGAAGGACAGGGGGAGGGTAGAACAGAGTTCACATCTTCCCACTGCTGAAGCTACTAGAGAGTATGCTACAGCATTGAGCGCTGTCCGATGCTACAATTGTGGACAGACTGGGCATCTACAGCAGAGCTGTAGAAAGCCACGCCAGTCAAAAGGAGCGAAGAGCAGCTCTACGAAGCCTGAGGCGTCAGGCAAAAGCCGTACCAAGTGCCAGGTGAAACCTGCAAAGGCTATGATGGCGAAAGGAACCACGCCAGATGTTGGGAACGCATTCATAATCGACACGGGATGTACAAAACATTTGTGCCCGCACCGAGGACTGTTTTCGACGTTGAAGAAGCACAGCTTCACTGTGAAACAGGCCAACGATCAAGAGTTGGAAGCGACCGGAATTGGAACTGTGTATCTTGAGAGTCTGAACTTGACTATAAGCGATGTTTATTTGGTTCCAGAACTGAGATTTAATCTGCTGAGTGTGTCGCAGATTGCAAAGAAAGGACTGAAACTGTCCTATGATGCTAAAAGCTGCAAGATCTACAAAGATGGAGAACTGTATCTTACTGCCAGAGAGAAAGATGGACTGTATTTGTTGACTTTTGATCAAAGTGATTACATGAAATGTAATTCTTCTGATTCTAACGAAATCTCTCTTGCAGGTGTGACCAAAACGAGCACCAGGAAGGTGACTAAGAAGGTCGACAGAGCATTTCAGCGGGTGTATGCTGATGTGATTGGTCCTCTAGAACCATCTAGAGGCGGTGCACGATTTTACCTTCTGTGTGTTGATTGTTTCACAAATTATTCTTGGGTTTTTGCGATGGAGAAACCGCAAGAAACTTTAGAAAAGTTTCAGGAGTTTTGTGACAAGGTTAAAAATATGCATGATGCTAACATTGATTGTCTTTTCACAGATGAGAAGCAAATTTTTCTGTTACAGAAGTTTCAGAAGTTCCTGGATGGAAGAGGAATAGACCACAAAATTGCTGTTTCTGCCGAAGCGTGGAACAGGGGGGTCTGTGTGAGGGTGAACAAAGAATTGAAAAAGGGAATGAATGCGCAATTGCCGAGTTCACATTTGCCACATGAATATTGGGCCGAATCGCTAGCGTCCTATCTTCACGTGTGGTTGAGAAAAGTCTCAACAGAGTTGGGATGTTCTCCTTTTGAGAAGCTGTTCCATAGAAAACCTTCTGTTGCCTATTTCAAGGTTTTCGGGTCTCATGTGAGAACAGAAGCTCCAGGTGGAGTAAAGAATGCCAGAGGCATTTTTGTGGGATATGAAAAGGGTCTCTACAGAGTAATTTTGTCTGAATCTGGTCAGGTGATTCTCACAAAGTTTCTAGAGAGTGCTCCGGAACAACAGCGGGTAGTAGTACACACATTTCCCACAGATGACAATTCAGATGATGATGATTACACAGATTACAGTGGTACTGATGATGAAACTGATAGCTCAGAGAGTTCAGTTGTAACAGTCATTGAGAGAAAATCTCACACAATAGATAGACCTTCACAGATGAAGGAAGAACCACTGTTAGCCATTGCATCTGGTTCTCAACAAAGTCCAGAGGTTGAACCAGTGAGCACAGAGGATCAGAACCTCGTACGCAGGTCTGAGAGAGTCACAAAGGGTGTACCACCAAAGAGGTACTCAAAAGAGTTTGCTAACTTAGCTGTTGCATGTGTTACTATTGTTAACAACTCAAAACAGATTGAAGCAGTGTCTAAGTCAGAGACAAAGACACAACAGAGAGTAGCAAGCCAAGGTAATACAGAAGCACTCATTCCTTGGAAGCCAGACAACCAGAGAGGTACACTGGTGAAACCAGTGGTGGGGAGTTCCAAGGGTGGAACTGAAACAACAGGGGACTGTTATATGTATAACAACTGTTTGTTTTCTTCTCTGGATCATGTTTTGCCTATTGATGCTTTTGGGGGAGGATGTCAGGAAAAAGCACCAAGGCAAAAGCCAGCTCCAGATGGCTGGAATGCAAAACAGGATGTTGTTGTTTCCAGCTGTACTGTTGGGGAAAAGGTGGAGCCTATTCTCTGTACTGAACACCGGATGTTAGCTCTGAGTGTCATGTGACCTGTACTGGAAGTACAGGGGTGGAGGAGTGACTCTTCTGATGGAGACTGAAGGGTGCAGTCGCATTTCTATGTACTGCTGAATGACAGGAATAAAACATGTAAATAGGACTCCTGTCTGTCTCATTTCCCCTCCCTGGGGACAATGCAGGGAGGGAGAGAAACAAAGTAGCAGAGGGTGTGTTCTTCACGTCTGATTGATGAGGAGAATCGCCGGGATTATGACCTTGCCTGCTGGGAGACGCAGCGGAGAGGTCATCAAGTATCCAGCTTAATTGCCTGGGGGAGGCCAGTTACCTCTGACTGTAAGCTGAGATACTAACAGGCGCTGGGGTGCAAAGATCCACCCGGCACCCCCCCCCCAGATTGCCCAGTCCCAGGCGCGCAGGAGGGAGGAGCTGGCCAGCCGCCTCAGCATCTTGCTGGCTTGGTCGCCCCCAAACCCGCGATGCAGTTGGGTGGGTTCTTCCCCGGACTCAACTCTCAGGCCCCAGACTCTTGGCCTGGTGCCCCTGAGAGCCCGGCGCCTGGGTGCCCCACACCCCTAGCACCTATGGGTAAGACGGCCCTGAACTGAAGGCTGGAGGTCAGTGTCAATCATCATTTCCTTGAGGGCTGCCTACACTTCTCCCTCTTAGTTAGGAAAGCTGCTTCTTGCACCACCAGGGCTGCTGTGCAAAGGAGGGCAGGCTGGAGGGCCGGCCACATGGCTCCAGATGGAGAATCCATGTTTCTGGGCCTGGGAGGTGACCCGATCTGGCGCCACCAGCTGATATAAAGCTTTCAAAGTGGCTCCTTTCCTTCCCCGAGCAAGGTCACTGGTGTTCACCTCCTAGGCCTAAATGCCCATCACAGCCAGCCTTGTTTGGAAGCCAATGAGCGTTGGTGCACTGGCCAGTTTTTGGAACGGTATGCACAACCGCTGAGTTGATCCCCAGATTAACAGCTTGGTCCTGACCGCAGCCTTCAATTTTAACACTGTTTCTCTGCCTTCTTTCTCAAGGTACCTCACCCACTCCAGGGTGGACCAGGAAGGTATACATTGGAACAGTGAAGGTACAATTGTCCCACTAACCCAAGATGGCAACTGCAGGTGTACGTTTGCTCAATCAAGTCTCCCTTGGTACCTGCAGCATCTCCTCCTCGTGTCTCCTCCCCCACCCCACCCCACGTTGCAATTAGGTCGAAATAACAAAGCACGCTGCGATTTTGCAAATGAAACAATCTTTTAAAGGCCAACAGGCCATAGGAGAATGGTCGACTGATGGGAAGTTGTATAACCTCCCCGCAAACAAATCGTGAAAGGTGTTCAGGGAAGAGCAGGCATTGTATAACCTCTGCACAAGCTTTTCGTGCAAACAAATCGGAGTGAATAATGGTCAGTCAACAGGTTGCCTGGAAGTTGCCCAAGACTTTGCAAACGTACACCCAAGTTTCTAGAGGTTTGAGAACGAGTGGGCAAATGTTTGCTGAAAGTTCAGAAACGTCTTGGGGCGGCTGGGTCGTGGGGGGGGGGGTCCTTTACCTCGAAGGGAACCTCGGCCTCTTCCCCTTCTTCGCCATTTTCTTCACCTTCTTCTCCTTCGTTGATGTGGCAACTCTGGAGTCCAGGGGACCAAAGGATAAGAGGGATGAGCGCGTAAACAAAAAACACCGTCACACATCGGAACTAGCGACAGAACCTCAGAGCTCTTTGCGGCTTGCTCTAGAGTAGGCACGTCCAACAGGTAGATCATGATCTACCAGTAGATCACTGAACATCTGTGGTAGATCACTGGTAGATCGCTGGCTCCCCCCAAAAAAGCTCTACAGCTTTGACCTGAACCCCACAAAACAGGGTTTCTTCTCCTAAAAAAAGCTCAAAAACTTTGACCTGAACCCCCCACAAAGGGGTAGATCACTGCCAGTTTTTAACTCTGTGAGTAGATCACAGTCTCTTGGGAATTGGCCACCCCTGCTATAGAGTCAGCTCTTGATTCAATAAACCTACTACCCCCTAGCCAGCTGCTGTGGGCCTCTCAGAGAGGCAAACATAGCTCACTAACCTCCATTTGTCCACAGGGGGACTTGGCGAAAGTCATCTCTGAGTAACACGCTGATACTAGCACAGCAACCTTCCCCAACCCAGTGCCCTCCAAATGTTTTGGGCCACAACTCACATCATTCCTAGCCAGCAAGCGCTCTTACATTTTCTCCCACATTTTCTGCATGCCAGATTACATGTTAAAGGCACAGGAGTAGGATCAATAAAAAGGGGTGACAAACATCACGACAAGCTTCAGTCCTCCTTCTGAGGCCTCTAACGTGCCATACAATTAAAACACACCATTTTCGACAGTCATGGCTTCCCCCTCAAAGAATCCTGGGAATTGTAGTTTGTTAAGGGTGTTGGAAACTCCTATTCCCCTTACAGAGGTACAATTCCCAGGCAGATTTAACCATCAACCCTTCTTCCCAGGGAACTATGGGAATTGCAGTTCTGTGAGGGAAATAGGGGGCCTGCTCTCAGGACCCTCAGCAAACCACAGCTCCCAGAAATCTTCCAGGAATTTTGGCTGTTTAAAGTGGTGTAACAGCGCTTTAACTGAATGGTGTGGCTGTGGTCTGGGAACGATCACGCATTACATCTTTCTTTTGGAGAAAAAACAGATTAAAATGGCTGGAAATGGTGACCCGGGGCATAGTGGCCTGTCTCTCACCTTTGCCATGATGTCAGCATATGCCATATACAGATAGTCTTCGTCCAGTTTGCTGAAACGAAACAGAGGAGGCTCAGTTTCTATGTGCTGAAACTGGCCTCTCCATAACGCTTGCTCCCAGTATTTATTTTATCGTGCTTTTAAATAATAATAATATTGCAGGCAGAGAAGAGCGTCTCACAGTTACTAATCCAAAATCATAATGCAAAGATGTGGCTCACATTATAAACTAAGGGGAATGATGAACGTGGTCCCCACAGCATAATTAGGCTGTCTACTTTTCGACAAACTTGCTTCCTTGCAACAGATTTGCTCATGTTCAGACATAGGCATTATCCCTGCATTCCAAATTCTAAAGAACCATTCTTTCCCCCCCCTTTTTTTGTGTGTGTGTTATAATCTTTTTTATTGAGTTTTAATTCAATAACATTTCAATTCAATTAACATTAAACATCACCATCATCATTTAGGATTCCCTGAATCCTTAGACTCCCCTCCACCTTTCCACGGTTACCATTTTCAATCTTTTTCAACCACTTCACACATTTCCTCTATTTTTCTTAAATCATTCATTTTTACCTTAGCATTACTCAAATCCTGCCAAAGGTTTTAGCTGTTTACAGTGTTCTCTTAAGTGAGCTTTTCCCATTCCTTCTTAAAGTTTCTCTCCTAAAGAACCATGCTGACCGGGCGGGGTGGAGAGAGATCTTTTTTGTGTGGAGGGATCAAGGTCTCCTAGCTACGATAGCTACGCTCTGCCTCCACGGATGGAGGCAGGAATGATTCTGAATACCAGTTGCTGGAAGCCACAGAAAGGGAGTGCGCTCCTGTCTGGGGTCCCGTTTGCCAGCTGCTGACAGGCATCTGGTTGGCTGCTATGAGAACAGGATCCTGGACTTAGATGGGCCATTGGCCTGATCCAGGACGCTCTTCTGATGTTCTTAATGCTCTGGCTCAATATAAGTAAGTTGGAGTTCTTATTAGAATCATAGAATCCTAGAGTTGGAAGAGACCACAAGGGCCATCGAGTCCAACCCCCTGCCAAGCAGGAAACACCACCAGAGCACTCCTGACATATGGTTGTCAAGCCTCTGCTTAAAGACCTCCAAAGTAGGAGACTCCACCACACTCCTTGGCAGCAAATTCCACTGTCGAACAGCTCTTACTGTCAGGAAGTTCTTCCTAATGCTTAGGTGGAATCTTCTTTCTTGTAGTTTGGCTCCATTGCTCCGTGTCCGCTTCTCTGGAGCAGCAGAAAACAACCTTTCTCCCTCCTCTATGTGACATCCTTTTATATATTTGAACATGGCTATCATATCACCCCTTAACCTCCTCTTCTCCAGGCTTAACATGCCCAGCTCCCTTAGCCGTTCCTCATAAGGCATCGTTTCCAGGCCTTTGACCATTTTGGTTGCCCTCCTCTGGACACGTTCCAGTTTGTCAGTGTCCTTCTTGAACTGTGGTGCCCAGAACTGGACACAGTACTCCAGGTGAGGTCTGACCAGAGCAGAATACAGTGGCACTATTACGTCCCTTGAGCTAGATGCTATACTCCTATTGATGCAGCCCAGAATTGCATTGGCTTTTTTAGCTGCCGCGTCACACTGTTGGCTCATGTCAAGTTTGTGGTCAACCAAGACTCTCAAGCCAGGTGTCACCCATCTTGTATTTGTGCCTCTCATTTTTTTTGCCCAAGTGCAATACTTTACATTTCTCCCTGTTAAAATTCATCTTGTTTGTTTTTGCCCAGTTCTCTAAACACACAGAAAAGCCTTTGGAGTTCTTGGAAAACGCACAGAAAAGCTCAAGCTACGCATTGATCTACCCACACTTAGTTGTTATCTCTGAAAATAACAGGATATATTTATACAAATTCTTCAAACTTGCACAACCCCTTAAAAATTAGCTGATGAAGCTGAAACAGGGCCCTCTCCTGGTTTCTGATCCATAATTGACTTCTGATTTCTGCTCAACGATTGAAACTAATACCTTTGCGTTGAATCTGACTATGGACTGAACATGAACTTATCTCTACTCATAAACTCTTATCTCTAATTCTGTAACGAATTATTGTGTTATACATATCCTTATGAGTCTGAGTTTGTAATCTCTATTTGAGTTTGTAATCCTCGTCAGAACGCATACTTTTGAATGGATTAGTTTTTGTTACAATTGAGTATTGATTTGCGAGTAGGGACCACTCCCACTACTGAAACTTATATTGGCCTGAGTTCTTGGTGTGCTTTTTTTCTGGCTCAATATAAGGCAGCTTCCAATGTCCCTAGCCTCTTTATCCCATGCCCAGCTAAAAAGTCCAACCTGGCTCCGATCCCACACATGCACCCTGCCTGCGACTCACCTCTTCTCGGTCAGCGCTGTCCTGCTGAAATGCAGGATGAGCTGATGCAAAGGATCCGGTTTCTTTTCTGCCTCCTCCTCTTCTTCTTCTTCCTCCTCCCCAGGTTTCTACATCCCATCCCCCGGCAGGAACAAAAGGGAAACCGTGTTAGAGGTTAATAATAATAATAATATATTATCCCCCCCCCCCAATCTGACTGGGTTTCCCCAGCCACTCTGGGCGGCTTCCAACAAAGTATTAAAAAACAGTAGTCTGTTAAACATTAAAAGCTTCCCTAAACAGGGCTGCCTTCAGATGTCTTCTAAAACTCTGGTAGTTGTTTTATCTCTTTGACATCTGGTGGGAGGGCGTTCCACAGGGCGGGTGCCACCACCAAGAAGGCCCTCTGCCTGGTTCCCTGTAACTTGGCTTCTCGCAGGGAGGGAACCGCCAGAAGGCCCTTGGCGCTGGATCTCAGTGTCCGGGCAGAACAATGGGGGTGGAGACGCTCCTTCAGGTATACTGGGCCTTTGAGGCCGTTTAGGGCTTTAAAGGTCAGCACCAACACTTTGAACTGTGCTCGGAGCAGCTGTCCCCTAGAGTGTATGGGATTCCTGATGCTATGATAGTAATGGGGGGAAGAAAACCATAGAAAAGCCTCTTCCTGGGAGACGACAGAAAATGAAAGCCCCCAGGGCATAGTGCCTGGTGTGCATTTTTATATATATATCGGTTGGAAACATGAGAGGACTAGAAAACTCAGTGGCTCATTCCACACCCAGCTCAGCAGCTCTCCTGTTCTCCCTCCCAGGAAGGGCATTCCAGACCCAGTGATGTCTCTTCCATTCCTGCTATTAAACCGAAGCCAGAACACTGCTCTTTGCTGCCAACGAGTCAGGCATATAGAGGACTTCCACCACAGAGCTGCCAAGTGGTACATGCCCCCCCTGCATGTGTGCATGTGTGAATGCAGTGGCGTAGCGTGGGGGGTGCAGGGGGGGGCCGGCCGCACCGGGCGCAACATCTGGGGGTTAGGGTTAGGGGGCACAAATCCACGGGTTAGGGGGCGCAAATTACTTGCCTTGCCCCGGGTGCTGACAACCCACGCTACGCCACTGTGTGAATGCACACACACACACGGCGTCCTACTTTCCATTTAATGCTAGAACTTCAGGCTGCACATAGCATTTGGTTCCCATTCTTTCCCCAGGACTCACAGACAGATCGTCAATCATCCTATCTTCAAAGGGGTGCTCTTCGGTAAGGATCCAGGACAGCTTGTAGCTCTCCAAGTACATGTTGCAAGCCCGGTGCCTGGAAAGCAGATGGGGGCAGGTCAGCCATTCGCCCAGCTCTGCCCTGCCTGCTTCACGTAGCGAAGAGGTGCACAGGAGCAGGGTACCATGCTTGCGAGATCACTTTGCCCCATAGATGCCCCCTTGACTATGTTAGGATTTTTATCCATCCATGCTGCTCCAGCAGTAGCACTATGTTTTGTGTATATCATGTGAGTGAGTGAGCGTGAGACAGGAAGTCTCAGTACTGTTGGAAGTTGGTTTCACTTCTGAAAGTGCTGTTTTTCTGTACTGGTGCTCAGAGAGCACAGACATGCTGATGGATTCTCTGTATAGGAACCCCTGACCTCTGTAAAGGAACCCCTGACCGTTAGGTCCAGTCGTGGCCGACTCTGGGGTTGTGGCGTTCATCTCACTTTATTGGCCAAGGGAGCCGGCGTACAGCTTCCGGGTCATGTGGCCAGCATGACTAAGCCGCTTCTGGAGAACCAGAGCAGCACACGGAAACGCCGTTTACCTTCCCGCCGGAGCGGTACCTATTTATCTACTTGCACTCTGATGTGCTTTCGAACTCCTAGGTTGGCAGGAGCTGGGACCGAGCAACGGGAGCTCACCCCGTCATGGAGATTCGAACCTCCGACCTTCTGATCGGCAAGTCCTAGGCTCTGTGGTTTAATCCACAGCGCCACTCGGGTCCCCTCTCTGTATATATAGACTGTAAATAAAGTAGTTTTAGAACTACGATTGACTATTTCTTCTGCTATGATAGACCAGAAGACGAGTGTGCTCCTCTCAGGAGAGAGGGGTTGCTTATCACTGGTCTCTCCGGACAGAGGGAGATTTACAGCCAGGGAGAACAACCGGAAAGACGCCCTGATGACTTAGGAAGTTTCCAACACTTTAATCTGGGGAACAGGAGCTGCTACAGGTGTCACGTAACACCCCTGCCACACTTGTAAGAAATCAATCTTTTGATATGGCAGTCCCCACACTTCGGAACTCCCTGCCTATTGACACCAGGTAGGTACTTTCACTGTACTCCTTTCGGTGCCCACTAAAAACATTTTTTTGTTTAGGCAAGCCTATCCAGGCATGTAAGGGACGCGGGTGGTGCTGTGGGTTAAACCACAGAGCCTAGGACTTGCTGATCAGAAGGTCAGCGGTTCGAATCCCCATGATGGGGTGAGCTCCCGTTGCTCAGTCCCTGCTCCTGTCAACCTAGCAGTTTGAAAGCACACCAGTGCAAGTAGATAAATAGGTACCGCTCCAGCGGGAAGGTAAACGGCATCTCCGTGCGCTGCTCTGGTTCGCCAGAAGCGGCTTAGTCATGCTGGCCACATGACCCGGAAGTTGTACACCGGCTCCTTCGGCCAATAAAACGAGATGAGCGCCACAACCCCAGAGTCGGCCACGACTGGACCTAATGGTCAGGGGTCCGTTTACCTTTTACCTATCCAGGCATGTAGAATGCTGACATGGGATAGCTCAGTCAGTAGAGAATGAGACTCTCAACCTCAGGTCCATGGGTTTGAGCCCCACACTGGGCAAAGAGATGACCCTTGTGATCTTTTCGAACTCTATAATTCTACGTGGGTTTTCAGCTTATCGTTGATTTTAATTATTATTACTATTTTTAAATTTTTCAAACGGCTGTTTTCAATTGTTTTTCTTTTACTGGTGACGGTCCTCCTCTTTTCGTAAACTGCATTGAGGTTTTATTGCAACACAGTGGCATATAAATCTTATGGAATAAATAAACAATTCCCTCCCCACCCCATGGCACAGTCAGCTAGTGGTCCCAGGAATTAAATAAATACATTTTTATTTATACCCCGCCCTTCCAGGTTCAGAAAACAGGGCTCAGGGCGGCTAACAACAAATTTAAAACACAGCTTAAAATACAGTATGAAATGTGAATAACAATAAATTCAGAATTCAAAAATCAATTTAGGGGGGAAACCATCCAATATACATTAGATGATCACCATAGCTAGCTGGCTAAATTAGTCCTATTTGGGCCAGTGAGGAGACCAGGGGAGACTTAGCTGTGGGATCCCAGAGCAGGTGATCTTCATAAAAAGGGGAGGGGGAGGGAAGGAAGGGGAATAAAAAAATCAGGCGAAGTTCAAATTGAAAGCCAGGCAGAATAGCTCTGTCTTACAGGCCCTGCGGAAGGAGGTTAAATCCTTCAGGGTCTTGGTCTCATGGGACAGAGCATTCCACCAGGTCGGAGCCATCACTGAGAAGGCCCTGGCCCTGGTGGAGGATAATCTGACTTCCTTAGGGCCCGGGGCTTCTAAACTATGAACCCACAGCTGGGATGCCAGAGGGTTTGCGTAGATCGACCCAAATACAACTCAACAAGCTGGAGTTCAAAACCTCCCCTGATGACCTCAACTCACCTGGGCAGGTTGTAGAGGGGCGTCATGCGGAAGCAGGCCACCACAGCTCGCCGCCGTTGCTTGGAGAGCAGCTTGTGCCACACAGCCTTCTTTGACTTGTAAGGATGCTCAGTCTGTGGGGTGTGTACAAATCTCAATGGGGTTGGAGGGCCGGGAGACTCCTCCAATCATTTCCCACCTACTTTTCCCTCTCCCTTTTCCAGCATGCTTCCTCCCTCTGACCCCTTGTCTCTGAGGGATCTCATGAAGGTGGCTGGAGGCTTCAGGGCAGAAAATCGTTTGCAGGTGTCTACCAGGGCACCTCTCCATTCTTAAGGAAATCAGCCCTGAGTGCTCCCTGGAAGGACAGATCCTGAAGCTGAGGCTCCAAGACTTTGGCCACCTCATGAGAAGAGAAGACTCCCTGGAAAAGACCCTGATGTTGGGAAAGATGGAGGGCACAAGGAGAAGGGGACGACAGAGGACGAGATGGTTGGACAGTGTTCTCGAAGCTACAAACATGAGTTTGACCAAACTGTGGGAGGCAGTGGAAGACAGGAGTGCCTGGCGTGCTCTGGTCCATTGGGTCACGAAGAGTCGGACACGACTATACGACTAAACAACATCAACAACCAGGGCACAGGAGGTGTAGCTCAGCGACAGAACACCTGCGCTGCCTGCAGAAGGTCCCAGCTTCAATCTCTGCAGAAATCCAGGTAGGGCTAGGAAGGTCCTACGCCTGAAACCTGGGACAGCCACTGAAGGTTAGTGTAAGATTTTACCGAGCTGGATAGATTCAGAGTGAGGCAGCTTTCTACTGTATACTCCTGTTCCACCCATGTCAGATCTGAGGTGGCGATTCCAAGTGCACTAGAGTTAACTAGACAGCCCCAAAGGGAACTGAACTGCCTTCTGCAGCTATCCTTTCAAGCTGCAGATGTTTTAATGAACTCCTTTGTAGGGAGCTCTCCGTTTAACAGAACAGCAGAAGTGATGGCAACCCGTTAAAAGTTGAAGGCCCTTACCCAGGTGAGCCACTTAACAGTTGCCTAGATCACCTGCTGGTTAAATCTGGCCACATTCTTCTGCCTGCTAAACCCAGCTTGCAAGCCTTATCTGCCTGTACCTGCTCCAGGTGGTAGAGCACAGCCGAAACCTCCTGAACCCGTTTGACAATCTTCTCTGGATTGTTGCAGTCCTCGGCTTTGCCAGACATCTCCTTGTAAAGGGCCATCTGCCAGCGCATGGACGAGGAGTTCTCACACTGCAAGGGGGGAAAAAAAGATGGGCGTGACTGCAGTTGAGAAGACGGGCGCCCCTCATTCAGGGTAAGGAGGCCTGACTTGCTCCCTCACTAGTCTGGGAGGTGTATTTTGTACTTGCAAAGATCTCATTCCTCAAGCATCCTTGTGACACTCACCTTGCCCTGGAGGTGCAGGTTGTTGTTGAGGAATTCGCGTACCTCCTCATCAGTGTCTTTCTGTAGAGAGATTGAAAGAAAGAGCACATGAGCAAGTGAGAGTGGCAACAGTCACGCCTGATATTATTTGGCAACAAGTACCTGTGATCTGTACTGTGCACACATGCTTATATTATTGTACTATATTGATGATGATGATGATGATGATGATGATTGACTACATTTATAGCCAACCTTTCGTCCAAATAAGAGGGTTATTCTTGCCTGCTGCCCGGTTGGCACTGACCCGAGACAGAGCCTTCTTGGTGGTGGCTCCCTTTCTGTGGAATGCTGCCCCAGGTGAAGTGCACCTGCCTCCCTCAATACAGCAGAAAGTTAAAAACATTCCTGCTTACCCAGGCATTTAATAGCTGAGAGATACTGGTCACGGCAACCATGAAATTAATAACTGTGAGGGTATGTGATTGTTTTTAAATGCTTCTTGATGTTGTAAATGTGTCTGAATGTTTTTTGATGTTTTCAAGTACAGTGATACCTCTGGTTATGAACTTAATTCATTCTGGAGGTCCGTTCTTAAGCTGAAACCGTTCTTATCCTGAGGCGCGCTTGCACTAATAGGGCCTCCCGCTTCGCGCACATGCCTCTGCCACACGATTTCCGTTTGCCTCCTGGGGCAAAGTTTGCAACCAGGAGCAGCTGCTTCCAGGTTAGCAGAGCTCGTAACCTGAAGCATTCGTAACCAGAAGCGTTCCTAACCAGAGGTACCACTGTATGTTTTTATTCAATTTTAAATTGTACTTTAAAAAATATTTTTGCTGTTTGCCACCCTGGGCTCCCTTGGGATGAAGGGTGGGATGCAATTTGGAAACTAATACAGTGGACGCTCGGGTTGCGAACGTGATCCGTGCGGGATGCACGTTCGCAAACCGCAGCATTCGCAACCTGCATCTGTGCGTCTGCACACGCACGGGTTGCGATTTAGCGCTTCTGTGCAAAGCGTGATTTAGCGCTTCTGCACATGTGCAACCGCTGAAACCCGGAAGTAACCTGTTCCGGTACTTCCGGGTTTTGGCGGTCCGTAACCCGAAAAAACGCAACCTGAAGCGGCTGTAACCCGAGGTATGACTGTATACTCGTATTTCATTATATATTTTTTAAAGTATTCTAAGTCCTCTTCCTCCAGCAGTGGCAAGAAAGCTGACCATTGCCCCATTAGCGTTGGGAGACTTGGAACCCCCACTTCCAAACCTCCCTGTGTGAAAGAGGCAGATAATTATTCCCATGCCCCCTCCCGCAACCTTCTCACCAGGGCATAGCGTATCTTGGCCAAGTTGATCAGCTCCTGGTCGGTGGGGGAGCACATGTTCAAGCCAATGGGGAGCATCTTCTTGAGCGTGGCCACGATGAGTGATGTCTGCACGGAATAGCGGTCCCCCCGCCGCTTCTTCTTGGTCCGCTCCTGGTCCGAGCCACCCGACTGGGAGGAAGGTTAGGAGAGGGAGACAAGGGGAGTTAACACTGTGCGGGGAGTTGTGGCAGGGGGACCGGCCACTCGGGCTATCCTACGGCATGCCAAGAGATCAGCTGGGCAAAAGCTTAACGGCCAAGCGCCGCTCTGAGGATTCAGTGAGGTTTGGTGCTCGGGGGTGGGAGGTGGGGTCTAAAGGCTTCCCCCGTGGGAGAATGACGGGCGAGTGTTTTCCTTCGCGAGAAGAGAAGAGGAAGAAGAACCCCCAGCAATGGCCACCGTTGTTCCTCGCACAAAGGCACTCCACGGGGGTAGACGTCCTTTGCGGTCTGCTCCAAATGTAGGAAGGTCTTTATTACACGGAATATTCAAACAGGGGTGGAGGGAAAATACGCCCATTGTTACTTCTGAGGTGTTCTGCCAGGGGTGCATGGATCAAAAACCCGCAAGCATGCACCGGCTTCTTGATCCATAAACTGGAGACGAAATAAAAGAAAATGCTCACACCGGGTGACTTCAGAAGCAGCAATGCACGTGGTTTTCACCCTACATGAGAGCCGTCCTCATGTACGGAAAACGTCCTGTACGAATCAGCCTTATGGGGATGAGAAGGAGGCACTGGGGTGTGGGGTGGGGTGTGGGGTGGGAGTCTGGGATCCAGCGCATGGCAGTGTAGACTGTGAGGATGGCTGAGAGTTGGGTAGTGTGGAAGAGATCCAGCAATGTGTAATTAGAGGCACAGAAGAGGCTCAGTGGAAGGGCTTTGAAGGGATCTAGGCAGTACCAGAAGAGAACAGTGCAAGCGACAAGGTCGCACGCAGCTTTCCCAAACCTCGTGCCCTTCGGATGTTTTAGACTACAATTCCCATCAGCCCCGGAACAGGGATGATGGGAGTTGCAGTCCAAAAGGCTGGGGAAGGCTGGTCTCAGGTGTATAAGGCAAAGACGGCCTAGTAAACAGGAGACAGATTTTGGAATATCACTGATGAAGTCAGGCAGGTCTGGAGATGAGTGGGGAGAAGGACTGAACTTGCATGAAATGGAGCAGCCGCCATCCCCGACCCCTGGAAGGTTAACGTGAACCAAGATACCCGTGTCTCCTTCCCCGCCATGCCTTTGTCCTCCTACATTTTGCTGTGCAAAAGAGCCTTTCTAACCTCTACACAAAACCGCACACAGAGACACACAGCACCGTTGGCAGCCAAGACACATAATCTACCACGTGTGGCGTCGCGGGCACCGCCTCCCTCCCATGTGGTGGCAGGGCAGCAGGCAGTGGCAAAGGATGGATTATGGGATCCGGGATCCAGAAGGTAATGGAGGGGAACGAGAGATGGTAAATAGGGGAAACCCCGGAGTACATGGGTCCAGGTTAGGGGGCGGAGATCTGCGCATGGCCCAATGCATGCTGGGAGAGGAAGAAGGCTTCCCGAAACGAGCAAATGGAGGTGGGTTTTTTTAGGAAGGGACCACTTGAGGTCAGAGGCTTCAGGGCAGTCTGGCCAGGGAGACGGATGACGTAACTCCGGAAGCAGGGGTGCGCCTCCCCCGAAATATGGCGTCTTGTCCAAGGGCATGATGGGAGCTTGGTCCTGCCAACGGAGGGCACTTGGTGGCTCGTCAGTGCCAACCCATCGGATGCATGATGCGTTGCTGCCACAGCCACAGAAAGCCACTGCGTTCTTGCCATCCTCCATGCAGCCGCGCGCCCTTCCCTCTCTCCCAGCACCCCTGATTATATCGAGATCATAGCTGTCAACGTTTCCCTTTTCTTGCGAGGAATCCTATTCGGAATAAGGGGATTTCCCTTTAAAAAAAAGGAAAATGTTGACAGCTATGATCGAGATGGTTCTCTCCCAGGAGGAGGGAGGGGAGGGTTACGGCACAGATGCGCACTGCACCATGCTGTCTCCACAGGATCACCCCCCCAAAAAACCCCCGACAACAACAACAACAAAAGGGGTGGCGGAACGTCCGTTATTTCGCTAACCTGGCCTTCTCCAGACTAAACTCAATACAGGCGAGGGGAGAAGAGGGAGACAAGACAGAAGAGGAGAAAGAGAAGGTTAGACGGAGTGGCAAAGTCCCCTCCCTCTCACACAAACACCCGGCAAAGAATTCAGGGAAGGTCCAAGAAGGTGCAAAGTGGTCCACTGGCATCTTTCTTCTCCCCACTGCCCTGCCCAAACCGAGCAATCCGAAAAGCGAGAAAGCTGCTGTGTACAGGAAGAGGCCCAGGCCCGAGCCTTGGGTAGAATTTGGCTGGCATGGAATCTTCCTGCTCTTTTGTGTTTTTGTTTTTGTTTTCCAAAAGAAGAGAACCAGGTTTCTAGTCCTCCCTGTTCACAAGAGGAAGGAAAGCAAGCAGGCAGGTTTGCTGAGGGCTCCATGAGCAGGACATCCGTATGGAGGGGCTCTCTGGTGCCCCCCATACCGTGATGCCCTTTGTCAACCCATGGTGTCCTCCCTCCCCACTTTACCCCAGCCTAACCCGCCCTCCTAGATCTCCAACACAAAAGCTGCTTCTTGGGCCCAGGCTTCCTGCAGGCTGCAAAGAGATAAGAACTGAATTGTGCAAGCGTGGGGTGGGCGAGGAAGCACACGACTGATGGTTCAGAGAGCAGGTGGCAGCCAAGTTGAAAGGGTGGGGGTGGCAGGCCCTCTCAGAGGCAGCCTGTGGCAGATTGTGGTGCAGCTGGAGATGGGGTGGTGATGGTGATGGGATGGGATGCATTTGGCTGAGGTGGGGGTGGTCCACTTCAACATGCAGTAGGTACCCCACAAAGGAAAGGAAAAGACAGTTTTAATAATGTTGTTCAACTATTATCACCATTGTTTATTAAATTTGTATACTGCCCTTCATCCGAAGATCACAACCAAAAAATCATTTGCACAGGTCTTTTTCGTCCTAAGCGCCTCACACAGATTACTGGCATGTTATGGGGAGGTGGGACTGGGACTGAGCAATAAGGGTTTGCCTAAGGGCATCTAATAATCTCATGGCTGTGTTGGGGACTTCCTGTTCCACAGGAAGTCAACCCTTGTAGACTGTACTAGGGCAGCCAATCAGTGACTTCCGGTCAAAACAGAACCCAGAGGTTGTCACTTCAAAGGTTTGCCTAGGCACCCCTTTTGGAGGGTGATAGGCTGGCTCCAGGCAGGGTGAGACCCTCCACCCCTGGTGGCAAGCACCCCTCTTCCACACCCCAGCCCTCCTCTCACCTTGGACATTTTGCTCTTGCTGTCGGCTGTCAGGAAGGACATGTTGTTGATTTCGTTCTGCACTACGAAGTTCTGCTCCTCCCGTTTGAAGTTCTGGGGCATGGGAGGGAAGAAAAGGTGAGCTACATTTCGCGGCTCCATCAGCACCCATGCAACCACCACCCCCTCTGCCAAAAAAGGCGACTCACGTGTGACTTGGACCAGTAAATGAACACCTCCCCAACCATCCGGAACAGCTCCTCGGCATCTGAGTTCGGTTCCGTCAACCAGTTGGCCCTGCAGATTAAAAAAGAACTGTCAGTAGATACCACCTTCCCACTTCCATAGCTAATGGGGCATATTCAGGGTACATTAAAAAACAACAACACACAACACAACTAATTTAAAGTATGGTATTAGATTATCTCCCCCTTTTCTCCCATCCATGTAATTGGACAATGCAAGTCGTCGCTGGATGGTGCAGTTATCTAGAGGTAAACATTTGGAAGGGAAACGTAGCAAATCGGCACAACTTTCTGGGTATTTGGCGGTTAGGCATTGGTATAGTTCTGTAGATGGAAGAGGGGAGGTAGCGCCATCACCTGCCCCACATATTGAAGGGTAGTCCGTTAAAGGATTCTGGGGTGTGTGGCCCTGACCGAAGCCTAGGGAGGTTAGGGCCTAAGGCACGCCCCCTATTGGTGACTCTGGGGGGGTGTTTCCTAGTTGATGTGCATCAGCAGGACTCCCCCTACTGGTGGTTAACCCTTCCCGGACTTCAAGCAGACAGGCTGGAGTCAGATATAGTCACTTAGGACCAATCCCTAAGCCAATACCGCTCATCACCTGTAACCAACCAAGTTGTGACCTTTTTGAGCCCATTAACCTTAATAATTGCGTCATGTGTCATTATTTCCGACTGGGGGAGTCGGGAACTCGCCACGCAAGTCTGCCTGCAGCTTGTGAGTGTGGTATCTGAAAGAGAGACTCAGGCAGAAACACCAGGCATTTTACTCCTTACCGCTGGAGAACTTCTCAGACACACCGAGACATTATTAGCTCAATCTCTGCCGTGCTGCAGTGCCACCCCCTGTGGTGGCCAGAGCTGGAACTCTGTGATTGGAGGAAGCAACAGGAGCCTCGCCAACTCGCTTGCTCCAAGCTGTGCTGTTTAGTCTGAGTAACTGTGATATGGAGCAGCAGCAGAGGCTGCTTGCCCTGGAGCCCATCTTTGACTATGTTCCTGCCTCTGAACTCGTGGTTCTCATCTACCCAACCTGGTACCTGACCGTTGGTGTGACAATTGATGACCTCCTTCTACCGGTCCACAGTAGAAAGCGTACTCTCATATTGTATCACAGTGTGGTACATTGGCTTGACAGCCACAGTCAGAAAGTCCTTACAGAGGGTGGTGAACACAGCACATGATATCATGGGCTGTCCCCTGAGCTCGCTAGATGACATCGCAAGGGATCATTGCCTCAGGGACGATTCACACCCGGGCCAGCACCTCTTTCATCTTCTACCCTCGGGCAGGAGACATAGAAGTATAATCGGTTATACCAACAGGCTAAAAAACAGTTTCTATCCGTGGGCTGTTAGGCTGCTGAATGGAAAATAATATAGTGCAACTGACTTTCAGGGTTGTACGACAAGCACACTGAGTGAAATGAGAATGAGCGTTTGTGTAGGGGGCGGGAGGCTCGGTTAATTTCATTGTACACAGGTTGTTCATTGACAATAAAGGTATTATTATTATTATTATTAAACCTAGCAGAATTTATGTGAGGACTAGACTGATGTTCAAACAATGCAGCAGTAAAGTTCAAGGACCCAGGGATGTGTGGAACAGGGTGGTGAGGGGTGAAGCCCGGGAAGAGGGATTGTGGCCTGGGGAGAGGGCCAGAGAGAGGGGGAGAGAGAGAGGGGGAGAGGGAGGGAGAGGGAGACCTGGAGGCCGCATTTGGCCCCTGGGCCCAAGGTTCCCCACCTCTGTTGTAAACCTGTGTTGCATGCAAGCGTTAACACCCTGTGCAAAATCCGAAGTACCTGCTGTTGTCAACGTAGCGGATGAGCAGGGGGTATAGGGCGTAGAGATCGCGGCAGAGCACAGAGAACTCGTCCCTGATCAGCAGCTCGGCGTCCTCCGACTCGGTCTTGGCCTCCAGCCGCAGCTGGTCCTCCTCAGCCACCACTTTCCCGGACCGCTTCTTCAGCTTCTCCATGGTTGGAATGAAATGGGAGCGGAGCAGTTCCGGCTTGGCTTTGCTGACGATGGGCTGAGCGAAGACTACGTGGGGCAGAATTAAGAAGATGGGGCTAAGGATGGGGAAAAGTGCCTCAAATCCCACATCCTCCCTGTCCTCTGACCCTCCGTACCTGCCAACCGCTTCATCCAGGAAGCTTCATCGATGCCCAGGTTGTTGACGATGATCTTCAGGATGTTGCCCAGCAAGGTGTTGAGTTGGTCGGAGGTCACATCCGTGCACCAGGGCCCCTGGGGGTTGGTTTCAGGGCCCCGCTCCCACCAGCGGGGCAGGTAGTTGCAGAGCATCGGCAGGGTGACCTCAATTACATGGGGCATCTCGGTGTAGCGGGCCCCTGACTCCGCCAGCCCGCTGATGTCCTTCATCAGCTTGTCCAGGACAGGGATGTCTGGGCACATCTCCTCCACGCGGTTTGGAAGGCCTAGGACTGGGGAAGCAAAGGGGGAGGGCATGAAACCCCTTGGATTGGGAACAGAGGAGGTGCAAATCGACCCACACATTCAAGGAAAGCGTTTAATGTTTAATAGACTATTGTATTTTAATATTCTATTGGAAGCCGCCCAGAGTGGCTGGGGAAACCGAAATGATATACAACGAATTGAAGAAAATGTTCCATTTAACATTTGTAAAAAAAACCTGAAGCATTAGGGATTGTAGGGAAAGATCTGCCCAAAAAGCTGAAAAACATCTTCATGTATGCAACAACGGCTGCGAGAGTTCTGGTAGCACAAGGATGGAAGACTGAAGAAACCCCAACCAAAGAATCATGGCAAGAAAAATTGATAGACTATGCAGAACTGGCAAAACTGACATACAAGCTACGAGACAAGGATAACTGTGACTTTAAAGAAGAATGGGAACCCTTTACAAAGTATTTGAAGATGCAACCAAGCAAACTGGACTCCTTGGCTGGCTTTGAATAAACATTCACAAACTTTTTATTGATAATAATCAGCTAAAGTTTGAGGATTTATACAACTGTGTAACATGCAGAAAACAGCATTTTTAGAGAAATCAAAGACTGGAACTGAGGGAAGTCGGGGGGTGGGGGTGGGTAGGTTCTGTGGGGGAGGGAGGAAAAATGGGGGGGGGAAATAAGGATGATATGTTTCTGGATGTTTTGTTTTAATTTTGAATCAAAGCTATTTAAAACAAAAACAAAAACAGAGTGGCTGGGGAAACCCAGCCAGATGGGCAGGATATAAATAATAAATTATTATTATTATTATTGAAAGGTAGGTGGAAAGAGGCACTCACTTGCACGCTCCCTGGGTGATTTCGTAGTGTAAACAGAGAAGGGGTTGTACTCGTTGAGATGAGGCTCCAGGAAGGCCACGGGCATTGCTGCTGCCAGCCGCGCCAAGCATTCACCAAGTTGTGGACGCTGCCTGCAGAGTTGGAGGAGACAGACAAGGAGAAGTGAGAGGCACTAAAAGCGAAAGGTGCTCTGCCTAACAGTTTAACTTGGAAGGTACTGGTTCAATAATGCTCAAAAGGAACGTTTGGACAATGAATGATTGGGAGTTGCTGCGCCATTAAACTTCAGATAACAGACTTGGACAACATCCCAGATTGGAATGGAGTCAGAGGAAGTTGTGCTGATAAAAAGACAGTTGGAAAAATATGTACTAATAAAGCTGTATTCGACGGGTGAAAGTATATGATGTTTGACATGATTGAGAATCGTGGACTCAGGGACGGAGAATTATAAAGCGTCAAAATCGAGATGGGGAAAATATGGAAACAACAAGTAGAGGCAGGACTGAGATGTGGTGATACCGTATTCTTTGCTCTATAGGACGCACCTTTTCCCCTCCAAAAATTATGGGGAAATGTGTATGCGTCCTATGGAGCGAACGCAGGCTCCTTGGCTTCAGCGATAGTAACACGAAGCCTCCGAAGCGCAGAGGGAGCGCTCCCTCCTCGCTCCAGAGGCTTCGCGTTGCTTTCGCTGAAGCCTGGAGAGCGAGAGGGGTCGGTCTGCACTGACCCCTCTTGCTCTCCAGGCTTCAGGGATAGCCGCCTGAAGCCTCCGAAACACACCGGGAGGTCCCGCTGCGCTCCGGAGGCTTCGGGTTCTTTTTGCTGAAGCCAGGAGAGCAAGACTCTCCTGGCTTCAGCAGAGAGGGAGAGCTGCGCAGCGCCCCTTCAGCCAAGCGGGAGGAGAAATGGAAGGGGCTCCGTTTCTCCTGCCGCTTCGCTGAAGGGGCACTGAGCAGAGAGGGGGAGATTTTTTTTTCTTGTTCTCCCCCTCTAAAACAAGGTGAGTCCTACAGAGCGAAAAATACGGTAAGCTTCAGAGATCCAGACCCTGGGGAGCTCCAAACAATAATTATAATTTGGACTATAATTTGGTCTTTAGTTTTTATTTATGATTGGATATATTAATTGGATGTTTTTTATTGGAAAATCAATAAAAAGGATTTTTAAAAAGAAAGAAAAGAAAGCAAACGGTGCTCTTTGTTTCCATTGCAAAGCCCTGCTCATCCCACAATGGGTGATTTGGGTTCCGAATTCTGTTCCCCACCCTGATTGTGTGAACTTTGGTGATGGGCTCTACCTCCTCTGGGCATAAGTAGCGCCTCCCCCTCCCCCAATTGCGCACAGACCCCTTGTTCCAAGATTCTCGTGATAATGCGCTCACCTCTCCACATAAGGGTTTTTGGTGGTGCCCA